>NC_081451.1:14792755-14824718 GCF_007210705.1 Tigriopus californicus
AGAACGAATCTCCTGTTGAATTAAAGCCCATAGGCGATCTCAAGAAACGATATTTGCCAAAGTGGGTAATGAAGATAGTAAATTCTTGCGGCGACTTTTGTTCGAGAGGTATTTGCCAATAGCCTTTCACCAAATCGAATTTCATGAAGTATTTATCCGTACGTCTAAAACCTGAAATGGCCTCAGCTGGGGTCTTAATGGGATGGATTGATTGTACAACCTGAAAGTTCAGTCGAGTTAAATCAACGCAGAGACGAAGACTTCCATTGGTTTTCAGGACTATTACCATGGGATGACACTACGGGGTGGGGACATCACCCAACGCCTCAATGATCTTACTAGCCACCATTCCATCCAAAATTGAACGCACCTTTTCCTCCTGAGGAATGAGGATTTTGTTGGCGGTATTAAATAACAATGCCCAAAGCCCGACATGCGTCCAAACTCAAGTAAGCGTCGTCTAAATCAGAACTGACAACAACGCTGATGCCACGGGCCACGTGGTTTTGACCAATTGATAAATCGGTCTGAAAAGTACCAAAAAGATCGAGAGGGCGTCCACCTACCCCCGATATGAGAGTGCATTTAACGCATGTCTGGGCTTGAATCAATTGACAAAGATCAGAGTCCCTAAATTGGTTCATTCCAATGATCGTAACATCGGCTCCTGTGTCTGCACAGAACTGCATTTTAACCGACTTAAGAGATCCTTTGGGAGAAACAAGAACATCAATTCTATTCTGGAGGCGGTTTTGCACATTACACGTTATATCTAAGAGAACGCCACTCGCCTTTTTATCCTCTTGGGGACTCCTAGCTGAATAATTCTTACTTTGGCTTTTGCTTCGACAAGCTTGTAACCAATGTCCATTGCGCCCACATCCGTGACAAGACGATCTTGAAGCGGGACATTCCTCACGAGAATGCCATTTTGGATTTCCACAAAATGGACACTTCTCGGATGATCCCCATTTTTTGAAAGCAGATTTCCCGCCCTTCTTCTTGTAATTGGACTTGGTACCATTCACGGTCTGATCCACAGCGTTTACAGGGTGGGAAGACGCCACTGAACTAAATTCACGGGCTCCTCTACGAGACGTTTCCAATTCCAAAATGAATTTCCGAGCCTCCTCAAAAGATTTTGGATTGCGCTCCATTGTCTTGGCTTTGTCAGAGTCACTTTGCATACCCTGTAATAGGAGAGCAATTAGGTGTCGATTTTTCGTAATGTTAGCGGTGTCTGCATAATCGGCCAACTCTCTAATTGTATTACTAAAAGAAGAATAATCCTGACCCTCTTTTTGTCGAACGCTCAAGAGATCGCGCAAATCCAAATGGATGTTACGTAAACTGCGAAGAAATTCTTCAATGAGATTCAATATTTCGTCAACAGAACGACCCGTGTCAGATTTGATCCCAAGCGAATGGTTAATGGTCCGCAAAAATCCAGAGCTGCAGCACTCCCAAAAGAGTCCAACCTGGATGTCTTGGTCGCGCTCATTAAGATAGATCAACTTAGCGTAATCATTCCAAAGAGGCCTCCAACCTGTGAACATCTTATGATCAGTATCCTCCTGGAGGATAGGAGGTTTTTTAGCATCTATCTTGGGAAGGCTCTGGCGGCTGGGTCCTGACTCACGAACTGGTCGGATCGGTTCAGTTCGGATGATGACGGCCTCCACATCTCTTCGAAATCCAACAACTTTTGATTTATTTGTTTATTTATTTATTGTTTATCGAGAAACCACTCAAGGCACCAAGAGCTGATGATAGAAGAGTAATGGTTTTTAAAAATGAAATGTCGAAGCCAAAGGTTAAAAACTAAATAAGATTAAAGGTAGAGACGTAGGAGATGATAGGAGTCATTCGCCAAAAGATCCGATCACACATGGAGTTTGTGTAGAAATGTTTTTCATTGAGGAGGGTTAGCACATTTGCAGAGCGGCAGTCGATTGACGTCTAGAAGTCCACGCCGAAACAAGGCTAGACTAGAGCACAGTCTTAGGTCCAGAGGCAAGAAATTCCACAATTTCACAATACGAACAAAAAAAGCCCCCTCTCGTACTTCTGAGCGTATTAATTGATGTTTTAGATGTTCATTAGTTCTACTTCGTGTTTGTACACTTGAGATCACATTTGTTCACTCTATACTGTAACACTCTCCTGTAGTTAAGTCGGATATATCCAGCAAATTCCGCGCGATTTTAAAAGCGCAGACCAGATCCATTCGAAGTCGTCGCTCCTCTAGGGACACGAGCTTAAGGCGAAATAGCCTATCGGGATATGGAATTCTTGCGTAAGGTAGAATCCACCGCGAAAATTTTTGTGGGACGCCCTCTATTCTAAGAATATCCCTGGAATATGACGGGGTCCAAACCTGAGTGGCAAACTCCAAGAGTGGTAGCACATAGGTTTTGTATAGTCTGGTCAGTAGATCTACGTTCTTTGAAGTAAAGGTCCGTTTCAAAAGGGCCAACATGCGATAGCCTTTGGCAGCAACACAAGCACTTTGCTCTTGAAAGCTAAGTTTCTTATCAATCACGACACCAAGATCCCTTTGAGTTGTTACACTCTCCAGGGATTCCCCATTCAAAGTGTAGGATCGGCCGTTGTTGGTCCGACCTATGTGTAAGACTTTGCACTTGGACACGTTGAACTCCATTTTGTTGGCTAGGGACCAGTTGTGTACGTAATCAATGTCTCGTTGAAGTTCGCAATAATCGGCAGGACTAATTATCTCACGCACCATTTTCGTATCGTCGGCAAATTTCAAAACACTTGTACCACCATTACCTCCAACAACAAGATCACGGACAAAAATGATAAAAAGAAGGGGACCCAGAACACTCCCTTGGGGTACTCCCGAAACCACAGAGCCCCAAGCCGACTCCCGTCCATCAATTGTCACTCGTTGTCTCCGATGTTGCAGCCACCCGCCAATCCATTGCTGAACTCCATCGGTCACTCCCACTTCCGAAAGCTTACGCAGCAAAATTTGATGATCCACTTGATCAAACGCCTTACTAAAATCCAAATAAACTACGTCCCCCATTCCACCCTTGTCCACTATCTTAGTCAAATGGTCGTGAAAAGTTAAGAGGTTAGTGCAACAAGATCTTCTTTCTCTGAATCCATGTTGATCCGGGGGCATAAGGCCTTGCAAATGTAGATGTTCTTCAATTTTGTCTTTGATCATTCTCTCCATTAGTTTGCAAGTAACGCTTGTGAGAGATATTGGTCGGTAGTTTGCCTTCCTGGTTCTGTCCCCATTTTTGAACAAGGGAAAGACGTTTGCATCCCTCCAATCCTTGGGCACAGTTCCAGATATCATGGACATATTGAAAATGAAGGCCAAGGGTAAAGCCACCACCTCATTGAGTTTTTTCAATAACGCACTTGAAATGCCATCGGACCCCACAGAAGTAGAATTTTTAAGCTTTTTGATTTTTGACATAACATTCCAAACGTAGAAGTGAATTGATCTGAGCTTTCCTTCCAAACATAGGCCAGGCCTCATTTGGACTGCTTCTGACGTAGTGCCGAATGCCGACACAAATTGTTCATTAAGACTCTTGGCCATCTCACGTGGGTCATCACGTAAGTGACCGCAGGCATCCAAAAGTGGGCCAACCCTAGCATGGGTCTTTGTGCGGCTGTTTACATATCCATATAAGGATCTTAGGTTGTGATTTCTAGAAATTTGTTCCTCATAGTCCCGTTTCGCTTTTCTCACATCTCGACGTATTTTCTTGTGGAGCATATCATATTTTGCCAGCATCTCCGGGTTTCCTGTGGTCTTGTAACTTCGACAAAGATGCTTTCTTCGTCTTATCTGTATCATTATGGCACGTGGCAACCAAGGAGGCCGATCTGGGTGTCTTCGTTTTCGCCAAGGAACAAAAGACCTTAAGCCCATGACGAGACTTTCCTTCAACAAACTCCACGCCTCGTCGACCGTTTTTCCACTGAACGCAGCCACCCAATCGATTTGGCCAATAGACTCTCGAAAAGAATAAAAGTCTGCCCTCGAATAATCGGGAACCAACTCTTCAGTTGAGCTTGACCTATGTTGCATTGGAAGAACAATCTCAAGTGGGTAGTGATCACTGATACCTAAATCTCGTCTCACCGTGCAAGACTGCACCAAAGATGGGTCAGACGCCAGAACAAGGTCAAGGATATGTCCTCTCCTGTGAGTTGGCTTGTCCACAAACTGAGACATACCGCTATACTGTATTGCATCCAATAGTGCCCATTCACGCTCCGAAGAGCACATCAAGGTCGTCCATGAAATCCCAGGGTAATTAAAATCGCCAATGATCAGAGAGTTTTGCCCAAGTGTTTTCAAAAACGTGTTGATGTTTATACGATCCGAGTCTAGCGCATTTGGGGATAGGTATACACAGTAAATAATACGCAAGGAATTTAAAGTAATTCCGCAAATATGATCACAGTCCACTGTAATTTCAGGGTAGACGCAGTCTTTGCTTAAACAAAGAATCCCACCCCCACGACCATTTTTGGTGTCCATTCTGTCCTTCCGTGAAGATACACGATAGCCCAATAGTTGCACCTCATTTGAGGAAACTACTGGATTAAGCCAAGTTTCACTTAAGAGAAGTAGGTCAGGTGCCTCTGCGCTCAGGATCAATTCAATATCTGTCAGCTTATTGAGGATGCTTCTGGAATTTAGATAAATTATCTTTAGAGCCATATCAAGGATACAGATTTTGTGGATTTCTCCTGATATTCACTAACACTGAGACTTGACATTTCTTTCGATGATAATAATCACTTTTGAGAAGTGTCAGATTTGTTCTGGCTTCTGGTTTCCGGGACATTTAACTCTTTCTTGTAACGGGTTCGAGTTTCCACAACACTTCCTTGGCCTTTTTTTCGCTTAACCGTTGTTAGACCGTTCATAAGGGGAGTAGTGGAAGATTCGGGTGTGTTTCTTTTTAGTTTTTTTTCATTATCACCAGAGAGTGTGGAGACTTTGGTTGCCTGGGCGATATCTAAGGTGTCTTGGTCGGTTTCGTCGCTGCTTCCTTTCGTAGCTTCGATCCCGTCAGAATTCTGAGTTGTAAGAATGCCATCTCCATCGATCTCACAAATGCTCTCGCTAGAACTTGTAAGGCTTTGCGTACTAGGACTCTCAGGACCACTTTTATTGGGGTAGTTTACACTGGTGTTTGCTTCGCCCCCTTCTTCCAAGCCTTGGCCATCATTCTCATCTGGCCCAACAACTTTCTTTGACCAATTCGGATTAGGGCAATTCACTTTGATATGGCCTTCAAGCTTACAGGAGAAGCATCTTTGAACTTGGTCTCTATGAAGAATTCGGATTTTCTTATCATTTACAACCACAAAGCCTGGAATTTCGGCAATTGGAGTTATTTGCACACTCCTGTGACCGTTGGTTAAACCACGCAATCTTGGATCATTTCTTCCACCAAAAGCCTCAAAATCAACCTCAGAGGTAACTTTAGCGAAGTTTTGCAAAGACTCGATCAGTTTGGAGTTTGAGATTCCTTCAGGCACACCAATGAAACGTAGAGTGGAATTTGAATTCCATCCACGAATAGAGCAATGCCATGTTTTGTCACCATAGGACCTTCGAAATTCATTTTTATCTGGGAAGCGCTTAGTTAGCGTAATTGGTTCTTTAATTAACACCTTTACAGTTCTGTTCCCTTTGGAGAGCCCCCGCATTCCAGTCAATTCAGACTTTTTGAAGCCAATCTCCTCAAATATGAAATCGGCCATAGTCGTATCTGAAAGCGTTTCATCCGGCAAGCTCTTGCAATCGAACTCAAGAACAACGCAAGGGAAAAACCTCTTTAAAGCGCCAGCATGCGATTGGTTAACCATAGGCTGACCTGAGCTAGCAGCTTGACGGTTAGCTCCTACTCGTATATCACGACCTGGGCTGTCACCGAGAGCTTGTTTCGCTCGAGAAATTTCCATAATGGATCACAATTGGTTCCAGGGACAAGGTGGAACTAATTTGATGAGACCAACACGATCACGAGATGTTCATTGAGTTTAACACCATCTGGGATTGGCGATATTGCCCAAGAACAAGGAAAATTTCTCGGCTGAACACGGACTGAACACGAGTGACAGTTGATCCTGTCACTCAACGTAGCAACGTTGAAACAGGCTTGTACGTGTTCGTCAACGGCTGGATCGGAATCTTTGATATCCGATGCCAAATGGCAATTAACCTGATCTTCGGCGCTCAAAAACTTTTGAAGTTGATTATCCCAATGACCAAGAAATTCCTCGAGTAGTCCTGGATCATCACCCTCAACATAATCTTGAAAGGCGGACTCAGCCACATTCCTGGCACGAGTCAAAGCGGCTTTAAAACCCTTTCGACTGGCCTTCAGAATCTGGACTGCCTCACGGTCAGTCATTTCTCACGCGAATAAGGAAAACGGGGGAAAGGAAATGACCCAATAAATCAACAACACGGAGGGAAACCGGATGGATGGGGCCACACCCAAGGACACCAATATCACTGGACAGATGCACTAGTCCTGCGCGGACACCAATGAAGAGAAAACTCCACGGTACTTAGATCAGGGATGAGCCGAAGATAGTACTATCAAGAATTCGTACGTGCCGACTGCGCCATCGCATGATCGTGAAGAGTGGTAAAGANCTAACGACATTTTTGTTAATCCTTGAAGTGAGAAGTGCAATCTATCTCGTTACAAGCAGGATGAGGAATAACAATCCTGTCTCCCCATGTCAGCAAGTATCCTTCGTTGCCATCATCGATGAGAGACAGTTCATCCCATATATTCTTATAGACTCTAGTTGCATGGGAAGGGGAAAGCTGACCGATCGTCGAATGGGACCGAAAAGCGAATATTAGAGCTTGATAGTCATCGTCTAATTTTGCTTGCGAAAACAAAAAAGTAATTGCTGGATCTGAAGTCGTGGGATAAGAAACAATATCACAATCGAGAGTCGCATGATCGTGAAGAGTGGTAAAGAGTTAAGTGTTGGAGGAGATGGTTCTTTATTGAAGCTCTAGACCGAAGTGCCCGGCTGCATGAACAAAAGCTGTACCAGCTGACCGGCAAGCTCAGAACTGTACATGATTAACTGAAGTGAACAAACATGCAATCATCCCACATGAGAACTCACATTGGCCCTCACTGGGTTTCTCTGATCGCTGACAAGGGACCATGTCTGCCTCTTCTGTAAGCTATGGCATGTGGGCAACATCTGACCATCACTGGGCCTGAATGGCAAAATGTTGACATGTGTCAGAAATACGTCCCAACGGAATATCTATGACGGATTATGACGCCTTTGCCAGCAATAGGTTGGCATTTGGTTGACATCTAACCGCCAAAAGGACTACACATTGGTCAATCCAACGATATTGGGGTTGTCACAAAATGTGAGTATACGTGCTGTGAAGAGATATCAAGAGCCACTATTCCGTGAGCAATCATTCATTCTGTACAACATTTATCACTATCCAAGGACACTAAAGCAAGGAAACGCCACTTTTTGTGATCACAAAACCTTTCCCGCCAAGTAAGGCCTAAACTTTTGCGGCTGACATTTTTGAATGTCAAGTATTGGCATAATTATTGAACAAAATATGAGACTAATATCATTTTTGTAACCATTGATGGTATGTGCTTAAAACCAGGCATTTAGATAAACTCAAAATGACTTTAAACATGTCTTAAAGTACAACAACTGAAAAGTGCTAACTAGGTTTTCTTGATAAAGCAAGAATTTGCTTGAAACACAATCAATCAATTCTGTTTTGCCATTAATATTATTTGTAGAAAATTGTTTCAGAGACATCTTGACCAACTTTCAAGTAATTTGACGCTTTTGTTATGAAACTATGGTTCTCACTCTAGGAATGGCCCTCAATCCAAAAGTAGACATACTGTAGCTCTGAGCTACAAATTGTTCTTTAAACTCATGTGGATGCTTCATAATCATGAAATAATAATTTCAAGAGATATGGCACCTGTTTTCTTTGACTATTTTGGTATTTTGGATGCTTTTGCAAGAAAAACAATTTATTGGAGCCCAAAGTTCAAATTGAGATCTAGTCTACTGTACTTTGGTATTACCCTGTGCCCCTTAAATAATGCCTGCCTTTTATGCAAACTTCCTAATAAGAACAAATTTAAACTTTACAAAAAGATAACTCATTCATTTTTCACCAATGCCTGATGTTTTTTGTCAAATGTGTGGGTTAAGACAAAATTATCAATTGTCCATCCCAGATATTCTAATATGTTAACATTTATGTACATGCACTTTTATTGCTTATTCCATGCATTTCTTTTATATTTTGTTATTGCAAGTTTCTCATCAATTAATTAAATGATTCTTGTTGATTTTCTATCTATGCGTGTTTTTGAGCCAGTTTTACGCAATATTTCACTGATTTGAAAGACAATTTGATTGTTTTCGATTAATTTGATGTTATTGGGTATTTCATTTATTCTTCTGACTTTCAAAATTAAATCAGAAATATTTAGTATTTGGACGGAGTTGTATATCAAGNGTGCATGGAACACCTAACGAGCGTTTTTCAAAGAAGACGGGTCATTCCCGATCACGATCTTAGGATGGCTTAAACGTTTTGCTGTTTGTGAACAGTAAGCCTCATAAAGGGCTAACGTGCATTAAAAAAGAGACGAAGCAAGTGGTTTGCGGGGAAACTACTCTCCACAATAAAAAAGGCAAAAGGTGTCGAATCTGCTTCACTCGGGAATCAAGCCAAGCAACATCACAGGCATTGTCGGGGTCTCTCTGAGCACTGAGCTCAATGTCAGCACCACAATAAATGACATAGAAGGCATTTTCAGATAAGACCGATGTGGGGGCAACGGTCTCTAACAAGATGACGCCAATATAGATAGATTTATTTCACGAACACTTTTATCATGATTAAATAACGTCGGCATTTCATCTTTGAGTTAGCATCTTGATACATCAAAAATTTCATGAGCATATAACAAAGATTTTAAAGGCCAAAATTCATGCCCACCCAAGAGTCTCCATGGGCAGGTGTATGTGGCCAGAGCACCATCAGGAAGGCCGTTCACAATGGCTTCAAAGCTATGATTGGACAACCAGACACTGTTTGACAATGTCCTTGAAGACTGAGAGACTCGGAAGGTGTGTCTTATTAATGAATTGGTTGAAGCACATATCGTCTTTTGTCAAATATTTCTGTGACATGGGTTTTTTATTATGGATCAATTCCTCAATGAGAGAAACGACCTATAATTGGATGAAAAATCCCAAGGGAGTTATGGAAAGCGTCTGCACCAAAAATCCTGCTCAGGTGATGGTCTTCGTTGTTATGGCGTCTGATGGCAAGTTCACTTTTTCGTCCTTATGAAAATATTAGTGATGAGACCTATTAGAACGTGTTAAGGCAGACCATATTGCCCTGGCTGAAGGTCATACTACTGATGGGGTTCAACTTTATAATCTTTGATAGATTATCAAACATAATAATCTATGCTATAATAAAACATAGATATTTTTTGCAATTTCTAGAGAAGGCCTATCAATAAAAACTAAGGTTTATGGTTATGAGGGCAATTGCAAATCGTAAAAATAACAACAGTGTACCCAAAGATCTAGAATGTTTTTATAGGTTTATTTTAATGATTAGTAGCACTTTGAAGAAAAAAAACAATTTACTCTGATTGGAGCTTTTTAACTTTTAGACCAACGGAATTGGACTTCGAATTTTACTGTTCCTTCCTTTTCTTTCTCTGGCGAATGGTATTGTTCACTTGGAGAGCGAAGTTTTTGGCCATCAAGTTAAATATATGGTGTGACACCCGACTTAACAAATTTGAATAATCATGGCCATTCTCTGGCTCGAAGGCTTTCTCAGCCCTCCACGGGTCACTTGTTCCAAAAATCGTTCCTTCAAAATGGCATTGGCGTTGTTATCGGTGGGATTTTCTGGATCTTCAAAGTCGACCGACAATTCATCTGGACCATCAAACAACAGATCAAAGCATGATCGACATTTTTTAAATTGGCCCACAATCTTTAACACGTATCCAGCCACATAAAAGATTATGTTTGCGTCAGCCAATTCATTGCAAGTCAAAACAAGAGGGTCATTGGTCATTGAGTTAAAGATTTCTACTTCTGAAGGGTTACTGACATTGTCGTTCTTTCTGGAGAAAATCTCACCCACTTTCTTCATATTCATCTTTGAAAACTTCATCAAAGATTTCAATCGAAAACTCTTTTCTGCTTCCAACACTTGCCGGACAGAAAGGAAGAAGTTTTTTCTACACAATTGCCTGTACCAGTCAAATCGTTCCTCCAGATCATTGGATTGACATTTCCCAAGAAGGATGTAGTTGAAACCTTTTTCTTCCAATAAATACGCGGCAATTTCAGACAGCCCTTTTGTGGTTTGAATAAGAGTGATGAATGTTTCTTTAAACAATCTAAGTTTTTGGTCATTAGCACCGACAGAGCTATCTTTCCACTTTGAAAGCCAATATGAAAAATTCCTCAGATAATCCAGGTTCTGTATGTTGGATATGGTGACAGGCTCTGAATCAGGGTTACGTTTTCTTTGACCAAGAGACGTGGTCTTGACATTAACAATGTTCCAATACCTACGGATCAGCATCACAAACTCAACTGTGTGTTTCCAATCTGAATACTTTTCACCATGGAATGTTAATCCATGGATTGTGGATTCTTAGAATAAACTGTTGGCCATATTGATGTTAGTCTGTTAAATTGAAGTTGGATTCAACACTTTGTTAGACAACTTGTGGGCCATTTTGATCGATTTGGATGACTCCATGACTTGCAGTTTTTTAAGATGTCTAAAATCTGGCTCAATTCTCCTTTGCCTTCAAACTGGGGACAACAGAATGACTTCTTATTCACAAATTTGTTGTAAATGTTCTTCAAATTATGAACAGGATCAAACAAGAGAAACAGTTTTTCCCTTTCAGCCACCGGATGGAGAAACCAAGGTTGTAATGATCCCTTGCAAAGAAGTGCGACATACAGTTTTCTATTCGCAGAATGCCTGTCTACACACAAACCGATCACTTTATAACCAATCTCACTAACGGGTCTAAGAATTTCCATAAGATGTTGATGGATTAGTTCAGCACTTATTTTTGTAACAAGGATCAATGCTACCACATCTCGTTGTCCATTTGCCAAAGATTTGATCATGAAACAAAGAAGGGTTTTCGTTTCCCCCTCATTACTATCTGAGCCAAAGAACTTTCCGTCTGCATACTCAAAACGAGCAGGGGGATAAATTTCGTCAATCAAGATCAAAGACTTCGTCAATCAAGATCAAAGACTTCCTCTGAAAGTCATTCAGTCCTCTGGCTCATGCCTCCAAGTAGGCAAAAGATTTGAGCGGTAGTCCTGGATCAAACCTACAAGGACAAGAAATTGTTGACAATGAGCTTGAGAAGGAACAGAGAGAATACCTTCACCCAAAATTTGTTTATATAAGTCGGGACTTGTGGTATTGCACAAAACAACCATGGCCAAATGATTTGGAGAATACTGGCGTTATCCTTTTCCAATGATCGAAAGTCTTAGTTGTTTTTATGAAATCTGAACTTTGCGCTCAATTTCTGGGCTGATCCCTGTCCATTGATCAAGGTTGGTCTCGAGTGTCATAATGATGTTTTTAAGGTGGTCAGGGCTGGTTCTGTGCGTTTCATCATAGTGCTTCATTAAGGCCACACGCTGAGTAGAACAATGGTTGAATGAATGGAGGAATGCTTTGTAACGTCCGAGAATTTGGGTTTTGGAATCTTGATCCCTCGCGAGAACATAAAGAATTTCAGCTCATTATCTAGGACAAGGCTGAAGGTAATGCTGGGACCAATTTCTTTTGAACCCTGAACCCCTATGAATGTTAAGCTGTCGTGGTCATCGATTTGCCAGACATTATTAGGGATTTTTTCTTTTGTAATCTTCAATCTTAATTCTTGGAGATTTTGGACTTGCTCAAGGCCAATAGCTTTATATAGAATAAACGATGATTTCATGGTTTTGACTAGTCTAGTTTCATTATGACTAGATTGATCTCTCATCCCTCACTTTAATCTCCTACAGATATTCTCGTTAAAATTGATTCCCAGATTTTGGCAACTTTTGTGAATGCATTTAAAAGCATACAAGACAAGCCATCTTTGTTGAGTACTATAAAGCCCCAACTGTTTCAACCTCTCCCGATTGTAAAAACAATAATGATAAATCTTTATTACTTCTCTTGGTCATGTCATGGCGTAGAAATATATATAAATAATAATTATTCATTTACCGTACATAGACAGATGTCTTGAATGGATTCAGGGCACATATATATTTACACAATCACTCGAAAGTGAATCTGCTCAGTAATCGAGTTTAAATTTGCTGATCGATGATACCAAGGTATTGAAGGTTGGTCCGGAATGCTTTGGAGGAAGTTATCCAGGTCCATTTTGAATTTGGGGAGAAGATTTTTTTAACATAGATCACCCGAAGGGAGGAGGGCAGTTTGCTGTAGATTCTAGGGCCTCTCTCAAGAAATGTGTGGCGCATGATCGATTGATTTAGCAATCGCATTCTTGTTGTAGTTCCAATGAGGTTGGATACATGCAACGCGTTCATTGTCTCGTAGGACGAAATTAATGTCCGTGCTATGGGACAGCTCATGGCTACATTAAAAAGTATGTAATATGGCATACCGTTCTAGTCTCCTCTGCACACTGTACAGGTGTAGATGCAAAAGTTGATCCCAGTAGGAGAGTTTAGACATTCCAGTGATTTGCCGAGTGAAGCGCCGGAGTATACTCTCCATTTTGTTTCGTTCGCCAACACGATATCGGCTCCAAATCAATGAGGCATAGTCCAGATTGGGTTGTACGATGGATTTGTAGATCGTAACCATAGCTAACCTATCCTTGGTCTTGAAGGTGCGTAATGCCAAGCCTGCCATCTGAGCAGCTTTCTGTCAAAAGTTTTTGGAACATTATGGGATGTTGCCCGCCAATCACTTCTGAGCGACTTTGGAGGTGTGTGTCAGTGGCAAGTTCTGTTGAAGCATCACAATGCATTCGGGAAGTTGTCGTGATCGCTCGGCAACAACTTTGCTCCAAGGTCTTCACGTAGTAATTCCCCGTGAGTCGGTATCGGACCGAGAACCAGACCAGGGGGTGGCCTTGCCATCAGATACCACAAAGGCCAGGGACAAGAAGAAGGCAAGGTCTTGGCTTCGTGGTGCTGAGTGTGCGAACGGCCACATCAACATCGCCAAAGTTCAGATATCTCTGTCGGGGTCTTTCCACCATCAAAAAGTCAGCTGATCGAATTTTCTTTGTCTCGTTCATAAGATATTTTCTCGGCCAATTTTCCACCCACAGAGTTGAATATTTTTTTTCTTTCTTCTTCGATTTTATCTAGTGATTAAATAAGCAAAAACCAAGGGTAGATATTTTTTAATAGATTGCACCCTAACAAAAGCTACTTTATAATAATATGACAAGCCATTCTTTATTTCGTTTCTACTTGGACTTCAAACCCTGTTTGTCATTTCATTTTGAGTTAGGATCTAATTGATATAGTCTTGGATTCCGGCTCCCTAGTTACTCATTGTTATGATCCCAAATTTTACTCTTTTCCATCTAACCATTCCTTTATTCCATCTCGAATAAGTCCATGATATATGACTCCAGAAAAAGGTTCTGATGGGCATTATGTATCCACCATTTTGCTTACAGCATGTTCCCGATCTTTCTCATTCAGTGTAACACAAATGAAGTTGATTTGAGTGACCTTTTCATGAATGTCCGAGCTTACAACCTTTGCCACTCATAGAACGGGGTTAATCATAAAAAGAAAAGATGCTACTAGCACCAGATATCTTGTTCACTTTGAATTTGCAATCATGCTTTGGTAAATCTAAATACCGACATCGAACTAAATATGCTCATGTGTGCTTCAATAAACACCAAAGGGACATATCCAAATACCCTTCAATACGTATTGTGGACCTCTGATGTGTGAATTATTTTGATGAACTGCCTTAGGAACTTTGCTTTTCAGAACACCGAAATATAAATTCTTTGTTTACAAAACCATCAATTCAGACCAATGGACTCTCTTTTTAACATACGTAGGTTCGAAATCCAAAGTCCAAATAAAAAAACCACAATAATCAATTGCGATGTCAAAGTGCGCTCACTCAAAACACAAAGAATATTAGCTTTAGCATTAAGTATTATAAAGCCACTGCGGGATATCATGCTTTGACTTTCACTTCTAAGATTGTGAGTGAACGTTAAAGGTTTCAAGTTTGTACTCTTTACAACACTGGGCGTTTGGAGCTGGATCGCTTTGGTTTGAGAATAGTGTATTGGCAATCTTTCAAGGGGGAAATATGTCGCTTTACGATAAACTGTAAGCCTATGTCTCCCCCTTCAAACATGGAGAAGATAATTGAGAGGATCACTAAGTTCACACTTGTTGAATTTCAGCAAATCATTCCTGTAATTCAGGAAAGGTTTTGAGCGCATCTTTGCACAATTGCAAAGTTAATTGAGCATACAGGGAATGTTGTTCTGCACCTCAAAACGAATAGAATAAAAAGCACTGGCTTTTAGGGCCTGCCCAAATCATACTTTTTAGTACAGGTTTAAGTAAGCCTCTGCCGTTTGACCTCATGCTCGAAAATGGCAAATGTCAGAAAGTATGAAAAGGTATTCAATTTTTCAAATTGTTTGATTTGAAACTTTAGTTTTTGCACCAAAGGTAAGTGGTTCTTTGTGTGTAAAATATGACAGTTGGTCTACACATATTACATTTTAGTCGCTTTCACTCCTTACTAGCACAACAGTTAGTTTACTTCGAAACTTGAGTGGACAAGTAAAAAACTGCATCTGCGTCCATGTAAAACACTTTCATTGGTTTTCTGAATACTTTCATGTAAAATTCTTATTTGTTTTTCTTATGTTTCAGTGGTAAATCAGCTTCCATGATATCATGCATTCAAGATTTTGGTAAATGAAAAAACAAATCGAGGCTTTTAAATATCAATGTGATTCTTTACAAATATGCATTTTGATGTGCTTTTCTGGAAGGTGCCAAACAATATATAGGATGCTTACACGATAGATTTCGAAATAATAAATCGTGGAACAATTCAATCCATTTTTCTTATAGACGTAGTCCCTGGACAACGTGGGTATTAAATTGCAAATGAAGTAATGTTAATTTATTTGAAAACCATTCGTCACTGACATTTAGGGTAGATTTGACATTTGGCCAAATTAGATTATGAATATAATATTTTATTTTGCTGACTTCTTTACAGCTGCTCTGAATGGGGTCCCCACCAGCTCAAGATGAAAGAGTTGTATATGTTACTTACCTGTCAATTGGCATAATGGTTGATCCACTAGTACCGCCTAACAAATCTTACGCTTCAATCGTTGGAGGAAAGACGTGAACGTTAAGCCCTAATTTTCATGTTCAAGATGTGCCCTGTACTAGTGTCGATCGCTCCATTGGGCGATGCCTCTTCCTTCTTTGTGCGTAATAAAAATGAACATACGTATGGAGACCAAAGGACTAACTGGCAAGCCCTTTTTTGAACTCATGGCCAGAACTAGACATTCCTTCTTTGTACGGATGACAAGAATTTGTAACAAGTTGCCGCCAATTGTGAGATTTGCAGATAAACTTTCATCGTTTAAAAGGAGTCTGACCACCTTAGTCGAAAACACACCTCAAAATGCCTGACTGGGATGCTTCCTACCGTTCTGCTGCATGACGTTTTATCCTAACCTTGCAATTCTGTGTTTGCTCTCTTATTCCGTTTCAATTTTATAACCAATATTCTTTATAATCAAATTTGATGTATGAGTGGTTTAAAGAGATAGTAAAATTATTTAGAGTTGGTGGATCTCGGTAGCCCTTCAATATAAGGTTGATCAGGAATATAAAAAATCTTTATTGCGAGTTTGTGTCTCATTGGAGTAGGATTTGACAACCTACATATTACATGCACTGGGATGTCCCATTTTGGGTTCGAGGAACGCCATTTGAGGCGATTTAATCCAGTAAAGCATGCGGGGGAAGACCTGGGATCGAATCCATGAACCAGATCAAAATTCGGTCGCGCGTTGACCAACTGCACTACAACCATCTCCATATTGGTCAAGAACTTGATTGGGCTTAAGGAATTGATGAATGCTACAGGATCAACTCCTATAAAGTCTCTAAGAAGGATTTAGGTGTAGTAGTCCTAGGCAATGAAAAGTTCGACGAGCATATCCAATTGAAAGTTGGCAAATCTTTTCAATGTGTGTTTGGATTTGTTGGACGTTTACATTCAGAGATAGTTTCAAAATGCTAACTCTGTACAAGACGATTGTCCAACCACATTTTGACTATGCCTGGTCTATTTGGGTTAAAACTAATTAAGTAAGGTTTGCAAAAGGTCGAGGAGGTCCAAACATGTTTTACCAGGTACATCAAAGGTATGAGAGAGCTCTTGTATTGGGAGAACTACAGCTTTCACAGAAGGTACGAAAGGTATCTGATACTGTACGTCCTCAAAGGCATCCATGAGCTTTGTCCCAACCCAAGATTTAGGGTCAATTATAGTGCCCGTAGAGGCTTAACGTGTGTTTTGAGAGCACCTTCAAGCCCTCGAGAATCCAGGCTAGTCAAAACAATGAAGTCCACTTCTCTTCTTTCTCGGGCTCCTTCATTGTTCAATTTCTGCCCTCAAATATTCGTAAGGCGTATGCAGGCGTTGATCCAGTACCCTCCTTGAAGTTAGATTTCCACAAGTTTCTGACTAAAATTCCAGATCAACCGTATATTTAAGGGCTAGCCAAATTCGCCAACTTTAGTTCGAATGGTTCGATCACCTAATACAGGAAAAAAATCACAATGAATAAGTTTTTTCGTCTGAAACTGCTGGGAATTCCACTCCCCGAAGCTTTAAGGAAATAAAAAAAGGAGAATCAACTTGTACAGAGTTGGCATCGTGATACTACTATCTCAGTACTTAAACTTGCGATATATCCAACCACATATTTGAAAATTACCTACCTTCAACTGGATTTGCTCATCGAACTTTCCATTATTTTCGAGGACTACACCAAAACTCTCAATGGACGAAACCTGGCCAATATTTCAATCTCAATATCTCGTTTGATAGTTTTTGACACTTTTTACTTGAGTAAAAGCGGCCTTTCCAAAAAAGAGACCTTTACAGAGATAGCTTGCACTTTGTTTAAGCGGTTAATAAAAAAAGAAGAAATAAATTAGAAAGGGCAGTTTTTGTTGGGATTGGGATTGTTAAGTCTTATGTACATCTAATTAGTCACAAACACAAAGAAAAGAGACAGGTTGGGGTATTGCCTCATATTGAATACAGTATCAGATATTTTCGGCTTGCATTCTAGCCCCTTTTAATTAAAAATGTTATTTTACATCTTTCTTCCATTTGTGTTTTGCTTATTCCATACCATCTGCTCCACCATCAGGACAGAGGTTATTGCGCAGAATCTGACACAGAACATCTTTTCGTTTCGCCGGCCTCAAGGCGATTAAAAGAATCTCCCACCTTGTAGAGAAGTAAGGCGGAATAGTCTAAATACTGTTCGGGATGTGAAAGATATTGTCTAAATCTCTAAAAGGTAGAGGCGGTTTCAATTGAAGTATGATGCAAATCCAATTTTCGCTTACGAACCGTATCATCGTCATGAGGTGGCCAAAATAGGGACATATGCCATGCCATATTATGATAGCTAGATAGGATAAGGATGGGTGCACTAGGCGCAAAGTTAACTCTAAGACAATGCTCCTGTTGAAGAAACAATCGTCTATGGCTTACTCCATGAACAACTCTGTCATTATCTCTTCAGTTTTACATAACCTTCTGACTTGTCCTCGTTGTTCATGATTCAAGCATTACATGTTGTCTATATGTAGCAAGGTTCTCAAAATTTCTCATTATTGCTAATATTAATAGCGATCTTTCAATTTAATGTTTGAATGATAAGTGACAAAATGGTTATAAAAATGATCACGACAGTCAAACCGACGTCTCAATACCACCCATTTTTCTTAAGTTTGTACACTTAACCTTTTTTCTTAAATCTAGTTCTTTTGTGTTGCACTGTCTGTCCATGGTTACGAATTGTATTGACTGCAAAGTAAGGAATGATTTATCAACAGTCTAGTCCAATGAAATTGAGACTCGAAAAACCAATCTTTGATTGCACCGTTTATGGGAACAAAGTACCCTCAATTGTATCTCATTTCCAGACACGACGATCACAAAAACAATGGTCAGCTATATGATATTTGTGAACATCCTTTGTAAGAAAGACCCAACACAAAGCTCAATATCCGAAATTAAGCCACTTTTCCTTGACATACATGGCAAGAGGTTTCAACGAACGCGAGGGAAAATCGTAAAAATTCCAAGAACGCGAGGGAAAATCGTAAAAATTCCAAGAAATATTGCTTCAGCAATTATTCATTAATCGCCTGAACGCCATTTCAAGAACCACTGGAAAATGAACGGGATGGTACAGTCTGTAATTTTCTTATTGAAGGCTAGTAAACTGGCTACATTTTTTTTCGAGTGGGACCGACCCTAGGTCATTGCAATCACTTGTTTCAAATTCCAGCTCAGTCAAATAACTAAGTCATAAGTAATGCCCCAGGAATGCAAAGTGCGTAAAATAGTAAAGAATGGACCAATCGGCCATCCTGTGGCAATCTATTACCACGAGAGGGCTAGCTCATTCATTCTGCGAAGAGTTATCTAGCAATTACTGATAAAGCATAACCTCTGATTTAGTGGTTCTATTGAGCTGAAATTTGAAACATGTATTTTTAGCGACTGAAAACCAATCTCATACGAAGAAGAACGGAATGTGTGTGCTCAATTTCAAAATGCCAATTCTCCTTCTCAGCATCCTCATCAATATTCTAATGGTTCCTGGCTGTTTCCAAAGCTTCAACCCATAGTATTAGTCTCACTTCATCTAAGTCAGGCTGTAGGAGGTCTGTTTGGTGACCAATCTTGCCATAATAATATTCAAAGTGACCGGTAATCAAGAGAGAGGGTTTGATTGTCATTGATGTAGGCACCTTGGTTTGGTGCCAGTCTAAAATGTTTCCTATCATGGTCAAGACGCTATTTTTGGGACTTCTTTTTCCATCTATGTTCTTTTTGTTTTCAGATCTTGTTCAATCTGAATCAACTTCTTCCTTTTTTGAACCATTGGCCGTCTTGTGCTACAGAAAATGGCCAATACTTGAAGATCTGACGAGTGGGTAAGATTGACTAGATCAAGAACTTCCACGCGCGTATTTGGACTAATAACGAGCTTCCCGCCAAATCGGCCTGCTCTTGGTCGTAGTAACTCTGAGCCGCTCTTCGAATTAAAGTAATAGAATAGTAAGCGTTGATCCCTTTAGGTACTTGTAGATTGGTTCGCATTAAAGTTATTTTGTCAAATGCTCACATAGCTGACCAAGAGCAGGCAAAAAATTCGAGTTTCATGAGTGTTTACTACATAACTTTGACAATTTCTCCCGAGTTCCCTAGGCATAGTTTTGGGCTCAAATTTGACCATGTTCATCAGAAAATTTACAAATTGTGAAGATTTCTTAGACACGTTTTCCCATTCAATCTGTTCATTGAAATATGTCGTTTTGAGGGAATGCATCCGCCTCAAACAGCAAATCCATATTCTCACCCATCCATAACATGATTGGTCATTTTAAGCAAAGTAATTTTCATTTGGTGTCTATTCAATACTTACAGACGTGAAGCTTTTTTTAAACATATCTTTGGGTTTGAAGGGATGGCCTTCTAACATTACTAAACAACATAAGTTTTCAAAAAGTGTTTTATAGGTGACTCATTCAAGAGTTACAGGCTTAGTTATGACATTTGTTATTTTGTACCTATTCATGTACCTCTCCTCTTTCTTGAAGCGCTGAGTGACGTCGCAGCTGGTAGTAGCGGGCAGCCACGTTGTTAAGGCATTGTCGACCTATCTCTTTTTCTCTATATACCTTGAGAGCTAAGATTTTTTCGCTTCTGTTCGCAGTCCACATCTCTAGAAGCCCGTGACTAGATTAAGATCTGGTTGCAACCATGGATCTCATGAGCCATAACGGCTGGTTTTCATAGGGCCCAGGTTTCTTGACGGTGTCGGGGGTGCTCCAGATTGGGGACGACTTCAACAGTTTTGGTCCTATGAAGGGTCAATTTTGCATTGATTAAGAAAACTGACTAAGACATTTTTTATCAGTGTCTTGCACCAATGCAAAATCCCCTTCCCACCATGCCAAGGCTACAATCAAACGTAAAACTGAATTGAAAACGTATGCAAATACAAAAAAAGTGATTTCTATTTAAGCCATTTTAAGCCACCCTCTTGGCATGATTTTCTGCCAACCTTTTGGCATGATTCTCTGCCACCCTTTTGGCATGATTCTCTGTCAGGTGGTCGAAAATGGTCTTTGGTCTTTGTAGTTTCTCATCCTTGCTGCCACAGCTTTATTTTTCTCATTTGCTATGGTACAGTTAACACTAACTTCTGCTTCTCCAGAACTTCATTCAAAAAGTGTTTGCCTGTTGGTATGGTGTAATCATGGTTGATAAAGGAGTCAAATATCTACCTAGTATGTACCCACATCATTAACGTACTTCTACAATGGATGAATTAAAACATAATAAGTCCTTACCATATCAAACATGAACAATGCTTTCCAGATTAAATCTTCACGCTATTTTACCTTTGTGCCTGGAGCCTGGAAATGTTCTGGAATGCATTGGTGTTAGATGCAACTCATCCACGTCCAATTGCGAATTGCTCAAAAAACCTCCAATGGGCCCTACAAATTGCATTGTAAACCCTGTTCCGATGGAGGAAAAAGTCTTTTTCAAAAGTGAATTGGTGAAGCACCAACCGGGTGAGCTTTTTTCATGGAGAGTTCAAACTCACGAACCGCCTTCTCAAATTTGTTTCTGCTGCATATTTTGATTGAATTTGCTACGTGCAAAATTCTGTAACCTACTGAAAATGCCCTAATTTTTTTACGAAATGATTATGCAATGTTTTGTTTCATGCAAGTTATTCTTAAATTTTGAAACAACTGAACTGTTCTGTCGGTGGTTATGAGATTAAATCTCCAGAACTTATACTTATGCAATTGCGAAATGAAAATCCAGGATGCACATTTTCCAAATGCCTCCAGAACTCGCAATAATTGAATTGGAAACTGGAAAAATCGTATCGGCGTCATATGAAGAGATTCCTCCTATCTCCATCTCTGCCATAGCTTCAACCGTGTTACAAGCTCAATGGGGGGCGGACATTTTGACTTGTTCCGAAACGTCAACGGAATGTCATTATTGGAGTAAAGGTGAGGTTCTGAAAGCTTCACTCAAAAATTCAGTTCTCTTTTGTCTACCCACATTTGGAATTTTAGTGTAACCGGTAACTCCTTACTTTATGGGTTGTAATGACGAGTCGAAAGCCGTCGAATGGTAACTGTGTGTAATTTCCATAATCCATGGGAACAGGCATGAACATTGACATAAGAGTAATATGCATCATCTCTCTTTGATATCCTTCACCTTGGTCAAAGTTGTATTTGTCCCTTCATAGTCATCTTGCGCCTTCGTCAATAGCGCAGAACTTCGCGCATTTGGGCAATATGAGCTTTTAATGGGTCTGCAAAGATGCAAAGAGTAGCGAAATGTCTATGATCTTTCTCCTCTTCGAAATTCCTTAGAAAGTAGCATCACCCCTTTAGGCAATACTCAATACAAGTAGACTAAAGTCCCATTGGACCTCTAAGGTCTTGAAAACGTGCAGATTTTCGTTTGTTGTTTGTATTATGTTCTCTATGTCATACAAGGGAATGAGATTTCCGGTAAATTTGTAATGTGGAATTATTCTTAGTGCTAAATTTGATCATGAAACGATTTTTAAATTAGCAGCCAACTTCAACCTTGGCCATGAGGCTTATTTGGAACAATCTTTATACATATCTCCAAATCGTTCTTAAAACTTAGTAATGGGTCATCTCTTAGATAAAATCGACGGAGGGAATTCGGATGAAGCCACCAGCTCAATTTTTTTTTGTCAAAAAAACAATAAAAAATACTTTTTTTTTGTCCTCTGAATTTATTATCACAAGTAATATCTCTCCTAATGAGAACCATATTTTTCGTTCCTGGTTGAGGTTCATGCCTTAGATGATGAGATATATTGCTGATGATAGTCTTGTGGTTTCAAGTAAGTCAAACTGCCCGAATGTGGTGGAATTTGGTGGAACAGGAACATCAAAAAAGCGGCACGGCTTTTTGACAATCTAGCAATCAAGATTCACGAGGGCTTTGGCATGGGTGTATGGGCCATTTGACAAAATTATTCAGATTTGTGTTATCAATACATACACGAGGCATCCCATTATTCTTAGTAACTACAAGCATTAGGATCAATCATTGGGTTTGCTCATCGTCAGCAGGCTTGAATATTCCCTGCTTTAACATGCTATCGAAATATTCCGAGAACATGTCCCTATGGACGTATGGCACTGATTAAACATCTTTGACCACGAAGGGCAGGTGATTTTTAACGAAACGGATCTTCATCTTTTTGCTTCTATAGGTGGTAACAAACCCTTATTCTCAATAGAAAAGTTACCGAATTCTAATACTTCAAAAAAGCACAAGTTTTAAGGCATTAATTGCATTGGACGAAGGGTCCTCTTTGATCTCAACGGCCCTTACAATTCGTCCATTCGACATTCAAAAGAGGCTTTTGTATTCATCATGGCTTGTGAAGTTTTCAATGACAACAGGAAATCCCTTTTGTCAAGCTTGACACAGGCTTTGAAAGGTATGATCTCACAGAAAGGGATTTTCACGGTGACGGTGCCACAACATCTCATCTCTGAATCGTTGGTGGCAGCCAGTATCCTTTTGGATGACTTCGAAACTGAGATACAGTAAAATGGGGCCAAGACAATGGAGCCAATCAAATTGTAATCAACTCCCGAGTCTAGAACTGACATGGTATTGACCTTTCTGCCCTGGCATTCCAACAGAAGGAGGCTTGAATAGAGCAAACTCGCACTATGCTAAATTTGCTATAGTTGTGGAAAAAGGGCGATGTCTTTCCAGACATGCAAACGGATTGGGGTGACCAGCTTTACGGCATGGCTCACATTTTGAAGTAACATTCCTTTGGTTCATGATTTTTGACACATAGGGTATGTCTCGGAAATGGTCTAGACTCTAAATTTGGGCCCCAAAGTCGAGTCGAATTGGATAAGGTTGGTGTGTTTTCATACCTTTCACTCAACATAAGCTCTTTTCCTCTTTTAGAGGTATTCACGAACTTTCCTTTAACTCAATCAAGTCTAAGCTGGATTCTTCGATGATCAGCATACCCGTCTCTTCTCACCAGTGAGGCAATTGACATGTTGGTTGAAAAACATTATTGAAGATGGACAAAAATATCCAGAGAAATATTTGTAACAAATGGGGATATAAGCATTCATATTGAGCAATAGTTCAACAAGGCAATAGGATCAGAAGAGCTCATTATCTAATACTTACAGACACGAACCAATGGAAGACATTTCCGACCCTGACCTCAATTCATGAGAGGGGCAGCATGAGTGTAATTGGAGGCACGCCCATAGTGATTGCAGGGAAAGGAAATGTGGATGGCACGGAGCACGGCATTGTGGAGATATTTAACAAAACTACTCAACAATGGAGCCTTGGACCCCCCTTAATGCCAATTCGAAGGGTTCATACCACAGTGGTGCTCAATGACACGACCTTGATAGTGATTGGGGGTTACAATAAAGGTCATTTGAGTTCTGTGAAGATCCTCAATATAGACCATATGGCATGGCATGATTTGAATGACCTACTGATTTCGACATATGGAATGCTATGTGGTTTGGTTAACCTAACTTATGTCTTGTGCATTGGAGGTGAAGTATCTGGCCATATTGTGAGTACTGCGTATGGTTTGGATATGGCTCTTAGCAACCCTGAATGGGAAAAACAGCCATCGTTTGACCTTGAAATTCCTGCCTTAGGAGGGCTCTTAGCAACCCTGAATGGGAAAAACAGCCATCGTTTGACCTTGAAATTCCTGCCTTAGGAGGATTTATCTTTCAAGTCAAAGACTATCTTTTTTGCATGACTATTTGGACAAGATTATTCAACGCATCAATGACATTGAGGAAAATGAAATAAAAACCGGACAACTCCGACATGGGAGAACTCGGCAGCATTCACGGTCTCTGTGGCTCGCCATGTTTTGCCTTATGTTTTAAATGGCCTTCAAATTTAACCATAAGATGCAACTTTTACTGCAAGTTTTTTTGTCTCTGTCACCTCAGAAAGCAAAACACACGAGAAAAATACCGCGTCAGTCCCAAACTTTGTCTCATGTCTCTCTGCGTATGAGTACTGAAAATACGATTCCGATCAAAAAGGAGTGAATTATTTCATAGGTTTAATTTTGTCTTTTAACAGTTTTGAGTCAAAGTTATCCCACATTGATGCAAGTGATGGTGGGGGGAACGTATGGAAGGGGATGTGCACAGAGCGGGCGTGACTGCAAATTTGTTGCAGGCCATTTCATTGGGGTGGCCATGCTCACAAGTTTTCGTAATTGGTTTAAACCATTTTATGTCAAGGAGGGCAAAAAGAATGTCCATCTTTTAAAGGAGTCAGCCAACAGCAGAACAAGAACGAACCATTACAGCCCCCATACCGAAACCTCTTACAGAGGGCAAAAATAACAAGAAAAGGAATAATTTTTGCATTCTAAGCGTTTTTACACCACGTTATAGAGTCATCATTGTCAAATACGAATAATAAGCTTGGGGTTATTTAGTCGTTTTCCTGTTACCAATGTTGGTTTTAGAACATCATTATTTATGAAATAATGTATCGCCTAAAACGCAAAAGAATCACGTTTTGGCGGACCACGTTGGTCAGCCAAGAAATGAGTTGTTTATGATGGTAGTTGACAAGCAGACCAAGTTACTGTCGGATTAACTTGCATTTATAGGAAGGAAAAGGGCATAGACGCGAGCAGGAGAAAGCGGAGACGGGGAGCATGGCAGGGTCGCTACAGGGCTACTAGGTTACCAGGTGAACAAAGTTCGTCCCAAATCGACCACAAGTAAAGAGGTGGAAGATAAAAGCCCAGAAAGGCCAAGATGAACAAGAAAAACTTGACACATCCTCAACAGCAATCAAAAATGATGTTTAACACAGTGGGAACAGTGGAGAGAAAGCGATGCCCGTTCAGTGATGAGCCGGCCCATAAGTAAATAAGAGAGTGCAAGAAAGTGGCTCTCTACCCTACGTCTGCTAGGTGGCAGTTGGCTCGAGTAAATCGTCTATTCTTTAAGTGCCTCGTCAAGCATAATTTTGGAAAGTTCAGGGCCCCTCCTTGCCAGAAATGTCAAAGATTTCATAATGTCTTGCTGCACTTTGGGCTCAACAAAACAGATAACCCCAATGTGAGGGGAAAAAGGAAGGGTGGTCGAGACCACAATCAACGACGAAAACGCCAGCCAGCCCAATGGGGGGAGGTACAAGTTGACCAGAATATCCATGACGATACCACCAATGTTAAGAGAAGACCACAGAAAGACGAGCAGCACTTTATCGAGAAAAGCGTTGGAAAGATGACCAATGAACCAGCGGCAGACGCAAACCAGGCCAAATCCAAAAGCCAAATGGATAAGAGAAGGAAAAAGATGAAAAGGAGACCAAACCAGCAAGTGCAAGTCACACCCATGCATCCAAAATTGAAGGCAGGAAAGCCAAGTGTGAATGTTGGCTGTCCTGAGCCTGAAAATGAAAGTCACCCGTCAATCGGAGAAGTCCAGCAAGGAATTTAATCTGGTCGTTACAGAGAGGGATACAAAGAGAGTAGGGAGTTGAGATGATTTTGGGCAAGTTTTTCTAGATCTAAATTCTAAGGCCTTAAGATACCTGATTGAGGAAAAAGTAACAAGAGTGAAGTACGAGAAGCTGCACAGATTAGGGAATCAGCTGTCAAGCAAGGGGAATGTAACTTAACAGTCTTGCTTTCTTATATTTCTTTTTCTCTCGCCCCAACCCTCGATCACTCAATCCTTTTCAAAAATATTATGCTGCAGACAGTTCATGAATATTCTCACATGTGTTCTACATGTGCACCTTTCAGCTGTCGCTCATTGCCCCTTTGCAAATTGTCGCTCCTTTTTCCCCCTGTAACCAAGTTTGTGTTGGCTTACTTCATAAGGCCAAGGGGGGGAAGTATGTTCCGTGCACATTCGAAGATTTGGACAAAGGAGAGATTGTTTGCACGAAACAGGGTTGGACAAGCGTTCAACAGAGGGGTAAAAACCGTTGTCTCCAACTTGCATTGCCGGAATCAGTGCAATGAATGCAAGGAAAAGGGGCAACAAAGAAGCCCACTGTGTGAACCCCAGGACAGCGGGAAATGAGTCCCCCTTTCGTGCTTGAGGAGAGCAGAAGTCACATTTTCGTGCTCGAGGAGAGCAGAAGTCACCCATCACCCTTCATCAACGAAAGAAGCCTCAATTTGGAGCTCGAGGAGATAACTCAGAGTTTTTGAACCTCTCCAAGGATGAACCACCTTCCATTGCTAAATGCTGGGATTTTGCCCTTGTTTGCGGTGCCAAGAAGTGGGAACTGTTTTGAAGGACAGAGATCGTCATCGTATGGGAGTAGGAAACCCAGGAAGCCGTCCAGAAGAGCAAGAGGACCTGGGAAGTGCCGAGTCTGAGTACAGCACTTCGTCACTCCGTTAGTGGACCTTCAATCCCGTCAATTGGACTTCATCCGAGGATCTCCATTGAACCATCTCAACACGAAATGAACAGTAATATAATGTCTTTGTTTTATGTATGAATCTCCCCTTTCCCATTGGCCCAACAATTCCCGCACTTTTCCTACCGGAGCAAGACAGCTGATAGGCGGTGGGTTTGTGATGAATAAAGTAGATTGAACTGTACAGTTTGCCTTGAAGAGTAGCCTAGATTTCCCAGACGACCGAGATCGTGCTGGCATCGTAGGGAGTAGAGGTAGCAAGTGATTTGTATGCAACAACTGTATCTAAAGTTCATCACTCTTGTAGCAGAAATCAGTAGTTAGACTCTAGAGTAGAGGTCGACTTTGATAGACGCGTTTAGACTAGGATAGTGACCACATTTTGCAGGGTAGTTAGCCTTGAAGATAGGCCCAGGTATGCCAGACAACCGAGATTGATCTGAGACCGTGAGGAGTAGAGGTAGCTAGCGATTTGTATCCTTAGTCGATTGATGATTGTTTGAGGCCCTGATAATGGAAGCTCGAACTAGGCCTTAAGATAGGTCTAGAAAATTGAAGCCCATGTATTAGGTATTCTCCATCTCAGAGAGTTATCAAGGTTTTTTCACCTAGTGCTTGGGTCAAAATCATTTATGTAAATCCCGTCCAATGTGGATATCAATGTCTGGACGGAAAATAGGTATTTTTATGGTGCCGCGACCCGGGAATCTTTAAAAAAGCAAGATAAGATTCCCAAGGAAACAAATCTCAAGGTTATTATCTTTATTTAATTAGAAATTTCAAACTTGATGTTTACATAAGCTAAACTTTAGATTATTCGAAAATCATTCAATTAACAAACTTTCTTGAATGATACGCATGCCGAGAAACGTACTACAAATTTCTAAAGTTTGCTGAGAACTCGTATATTGTTTCTGGAACTCGAATTCGATTTCCAAGCCAAGTGAATGTGAACATTGAATTGTGAAAACATTCGACAATCAGCGACAATGGCTGAGTCAACGCCCAGGATGATTTTGAGGAGTGAGCAGCAAGCACGGGCGAAAGCCAGGGACGACAAATACGATGCTCTGGCCAATGCTATCGCCCTCTTGCGAACGGAATTGAAACGAGAGGACCCTAATCCCTCCATCCTACAAGGACTTCATGACATGGCAACCACCCATCAACGCGAATTGGAACTTCGTCAAGCAGAGTTGATTCAGTGTACCGATGAGGCAGAAAGGAGTGATGCAACAAACATTTACAACAAGATGATTGATAAGTTTGAGCAACTCAGCAAAAGCTATCAGAGAGCAATTGCCCTTAGAGTCCTTGCCCCGTTAAACAGTCTTCAGACACAAAAAGACAGGAGCCCGATCCCAAATCCCAAGTGCCAATCAAAACACACCAGATACCGAAAAGGTTGAGGGACTTGACTGTCCACGTCGAAAATTGCTTCCTTCAAGTTGTTTACGGAGTTCAGACAAAAGTGAGACCTTGCTCATTATGCAAGCAATGTTTGAAAAAATGTCGGAAATGAAAATTAGGGTCACAGAGATTACTCAGAAATATAGGGAAAAGTCTTCACCATCCCTAAGTGTAATGGGGTACCAAGAAAAGGAAGGTTATCAGGAGGCAAATGCTCAGCTAAATATGGAAGCTTGGCAAAGGCAGAATAGCTTGCCCGATAACCATGGCCTCCGTGAAGTCCCCCTGGGCCAAGCGCAATGGAATCGAGCTTATCCAAAATTGACTAATTTGTGGCCAAAAGCACAAAATCCTGTAAACGGTGTTCCAGGAATAAAGGAAAGAAGCAAACCTTCACAAACAACAAATGGAGACAATTTCTGGTTAGGAAATCTGGCTGAATCTGCTTTAAGACCCATGAGTTGTCGCCTGGTTCATCAATTACCGACGTTGGATTCGTGTGATTTCACAGGAAAAAGTGCAAAGGAATTTTACAAATGGCGCCCCACCTTCTGCGATGTATATCAAGAGTGCCCAGAGCTCAATTCCACTACAAAGTTGAACTACTTGAAGCGTCATCTCAGGGACACAGCCCTGTAGTTGGCTTCCTCGCACACCTCATATGGAGATGTTATTAGAAGCCTTCACCAAATACATGGTGGAAAGAAATTAAGGGCCGCTCTTTGTCGCATCTGAAAATCCAACCCCCATACTCAAAGAATGATTTGTTCAGATTGAATCTCCAGTTTTCAATCAAAGGAATTATTGAAAAACCTAACACCATACCACGAATGATCCGATTTTACTCCAAAGGAGATTGGTAACCTTCTGATATTTGCCCACCTAAAGATAGAGGCTTGAAAATCCAGATTATGGCCACCGGCCCGGTCTGTTCTAAAGGATTCGCAATTGCATGAGGGTCTTCACTTTCAAATGGTTTGAGGATGAAAACTGACAGGCAATAGAGCATTTCTTTGTCTTAACCGGCCTTTAGGATGCACTTCACCTTGGCTCTGGCCTTCAGAGTGCGCTCACTTGAATTTTCAGACATTGTTTTGACGGCACTCTATCAAAGAGTTGCCAATCGCCTATTGGATATCAAAAAGACCATTTGTAATATGTTAAAAGGTACTTTATGGTTCAATCGAAAATCCCGTCTTTGGAACAAATAAAAGAAGCAAAATTCTCACCAAAGTCAAAATGGGACCTTATGTCATGGAGCCCTGTGATCTGAATGCGAGCATTGCTCCTGAAAATTTCGTAATTTTTTCTAGAACCTCGTATTTACGTTACAGGCCTCATCTGCGAATACAGACTTGGCAAATAATTGAAATTACTGGTTCATTATAAAAATCCCGTTTCTGGAACAAATAACATAGGCAAAATACTAATCAAAGTCAAAATGGGACCAAATATGTCATGGGGCCCTGTGTACTTAATGTGAGCATTGCTCCAGCAAATTTCGCAAATTTTTCTGGACCCTTTCTTTTTTCGTTAGAGCTCTCATCTGCAAAAACAGATTTGCCACAAAATTGAAATTATTGGATCATTCGAAAAATCCCGTTTTTGTTACAAATAACATAGGCACAATACAAAAAACGTCAAAATTGGACCAAATATGTCATGGGGCTTGTCAAAAGATTGAAGTCAATGGCTCATTCGAAAAATCCCGTTTTTTATAACAAATTACATAGAATATACTAACCAAAGTCAAAATGGGATCTTATGTCATGAGGCCCTGTGTTTTGAATCCGAGCATTGCTCCAGAAAATTTCGTAAATTTTTCTCGACCCTTTCTTTTTTCGAAATTTGTTGGATCAATGCCCACATTCAGTACACAGGGCCCCATGACATATTTGGTCCCATTTTGACTTTGGTTAGTATTGTTGCTATGTAATTTGGGACAAAAAACTGGATTTTTCGAATGAACCAATAATTTCAATCTTTTGACAAGACTGTATTCGCAAATGAGGCCTTTAACGAAAAAGGAAAGGATCAATAAAAATTTGCAAAATATGCTGAAGCAATGCCCGCATTCAATGCACAGGGCCGCATAACATAAGATCCCATTTTGACTCTGGTTAATATTGTTTTTATGTAATTTGTGACAAAAATTGGCATTTTTCGATGAAACCAGAAATTTCAATGTCTTGACAAATCCGTTTTCGCAGATGAGGCCTCTAACGTAAATCGAGAGGTTTGAGTTAAATTTACGAAATTCGTTGGATCAATGCCCACATTCAGTACACAGGACCACATGACATATTTGGTCCCATTTTGCCTTTGGTTAGAACTGTTTCCATGTAATTTGGGACAAAAAACTGGATTTTTCGAATGAGCCAATAACTTCAATCTTTTGACAAGCCTGAATTCGCAGATTAGGCCCCTAACGAAAAAGGAAAGGGTCGAGAAAAATTTGCGATATTTGCTGAAGCAATGCTCACATTCAGCACACGGGGCCCCATGACATAAAATCCCATTTTGACTTTGGTTAGAATTGTTTTTATGTAATTTGTGACAAAAATTGGCATTTTCCCATGAAACCAGTAATTTCAATGTCTTGAAAAGTCTGGATTCGCAGATGATCCGCTACCCTTGATAGAGAGGGTCGAGAAAAACTTGCAAAATTTGCTCGATCAAGGCTCGTTTTCAGAACACAGGGCCCAAAGGCATAAGAACCCATTTTGACTTTCGATAGTATTGTTTTTATGTAATTTGTGACAAAAACTGGCATTTTTCGATGGAACCAGTAACTTCAATCTTTTGACAAAACAAAATTACGAAACTTCAATCTTTTGACAAGACAAATTTACGAAATTTATTGGATCAATGCCCACATTCAGTACACAGGGCCCCATGACATATTTGGTCCCATTTTGACTTTGGTTAGTATTGTTTCTATGTAATTTGGGACAAAAAACTGGATGTTTCGAATGAGCGAATACCTTCAATCTTTTGACAAGCCTGATTTCGCAGATGAGGCCTCTAACGAAAAAGGAAAGGGTCGAGAAAAATTTGCTATATTTGCTGAAGCAATGCTCACATTCAGCACACGGGGCCGCATGAAATAAAATCCCATTTTGACTTGGGTTGGTAATGTGCCTATGTTATTTGTTACAAAAAATGGGATTTTCCGATGAAACCAGTAATTTCAATGTCTTGACAAGTCTGTATTCGCAATCGAGGCCTATACCCTTAAAACAGAGGGTCGAGAAAAAGTTGCAAAATTTGCTTGATCAATGCCCACATTCAGTACACAGTGCCCCATGACATATTTGGTCCCATTTTGGTTTTTCCCACTTTGGTTAGTATTGTTTCTATGTAATTTGGGACAAAAAACTGGATTTTTCGAATGAGCGAATACCTTCAATCTTTTGACAAGCCTGATTTCGCAGATGAGGCCTGTAACGAAAAAGGAAAGGGTCGAGAAAAATTTGAGATATTTGCTGAAGCAATGCTCACATTCAGCACACGGGGCCGCATGAAATAAAATCCCATTTTGACTTGGGTTTGTAATGTGCCTATGTTATTTGTTACAAAAAATGGGATTTTCCGATGAAACCAGTAATTTCAATGTCTTGACAAGTCTGT
>NC_081451.1:14824769-14851909 GCF_007210705.1 Tigriopus californicus
TAACCTTAAAACAGAGGGTGAGAAAAATTTGCAAAATTGGCTTGATCAACGCTCGCATTCAATACACAGGGCCCCATGACATATGATCCCATTTTGACTTTGGTTAGTATTGTTACCATGTAATTTGTGACAAAGATTGGCATTTTTTGATGAAACCAGTAATTTCAATGTCTTGACAAGTCTGTACTCGCAGATGAGGCCTCTAACGTAAATCGAGAGGTTGTGGTTAAATTTACGAAATTGGTTGGATCAATGCCAACATTCAGTACACAAGACCCTATGACATATTTGGTCCCATTTTGACTTTGCTTAGCATTGTTTCTATGTAATTTGGGACATAAATTGGCATTTTTCGATGGAACCAGTATTTTCAATCTTTTGACTAGTCCGTATTCGCAGATGAGGCTTCTAACGAAAAAAGAATGAATCGGAAAAAATTTGCGAAATTTGCTGGAGCAATGCAGGCATTCAATACACAGGGCCCCATGACATAAGATCCCATTTTGATGTTGTTTTGTATTATTTCCATGTAATTTGTGACAAAAATTGGCATTTTTCGATGAAACCAGTAATTTCAATGTCTTGACAAGTGTGTATTCGCCGATGCGGCCTCTAACCTTAAAACAGAGGGTGAGAAAAATTTGCAAAATTTGCTTGATCAACGCTCGCATTCAATACACAGGGCCCCATGACATATGATCCCATTTTGACATTGGTTAGTATTGTTACCATGTGATTTGTGACAAAGATTGGCATTTTTTGATGAAACCAGTAATTTCAATGTCTTGACAAGTCTGTACTCGCAGATGAGGCCTCTAACGAGATAAGAATGGGTCGAGAAAAATTTGCAAAATTCGCTTGATCAATGCTCGCATTCAGAACACAGGCCCCAAAGACAAAGGTCCCATTTTGACTTTGCATAGTATTTTGCCTATGTTATTTGTTCTAGAAACGGGATTTTTCGAATGATCCAATAATTTCAATTTTTTGACCAGTCTGTATACGCAGATGAGGCATCTAACGAAGAAAGAAAGAGGCGAGAAAAATTTGCGAACTTTGTTGGATCAATGCTGGCATTCAATACAGAGGGCCCCATGACATATGATCCCATTTTGACTTCGGTTAGCATTTTTTCTATGTAATTTGGGACATAAATTGGCATTTTTCGATGGAACCAATAATTTCAATGTCTTGACTAGTCTAAATTCGCAGATGAGGCCTTTTAACGTAAATCGAGAGGTTTGAGTTAAATTTACGAAATTTGTTTGATCAATCCCACATTCATTACACAGGACCCCATGACATATTTGGTCCCATTTTGACATTGGGTAGTATTGTTTCTATGTAATTTGGGACATAAATTGGCATTTTTCGACGGAACCAGTATTTTCAATGTCTTGACAAGTCTCTATTTGCAGATGAGGCCTCTAACGAAATACGAATGGGTCGAGACAAAATTTGCAAAACTTGCCGGAGCAATGCTGGCATTCAATACACATGGCTCCATGACATTTGATCCTTTTGTCACTTTGGTTGGTACTGTTTCTATGTAATTTGTGACAAAAAATGGGATTTTCTGAATGAACCAATAATTTCAATCTTTTGACAAGTCTGTATTCGCACATGGGGCCTCTAACGAAAAAAGAATGAATCGAGAAAAATTTGCAAAATTTGCTGGAGCAATGCTCGCATTCAAGATACAGGGCCCCATGACATATTTGGTCCCATTTTGACTTTGGTTAGTATTGTTTCCATGTAATTTGTGACAAAAATTGGCATTTTTGATGGAACCAGCAATTTCAATCTTTTGACTAGTCTGTATTCGCAGATGAGGCGCCTAACATAAATTGAGAGGCTTGAGTTAAATTTACGAAATTTGCTGGAGCAATGCTGGCATTCAATTCACAGGGCTCCTTGTCATATGATCCCCTTTTCACTTTGGTTAGTACTGTTACTATGTAATTTGGGACAAAAAATGGGAATTTTAGAATGAACCTATAATTTTAATGTCGTGACATGTCTGTATTCGCCGATGAGGCCTTTAACGAAAAAAGATGGGTCGAGAAAAATTTGCAAAATTTGCTGGAGCAATGCTGGCATTCAATACACAGGGCTCCTTGACATATGACCCCCTTTTCCCTTTGGTTAGTACTGTTTCTATGTAATTTGTTACCAAAATTGTGATTTTCCGATGAAACCAGTATTTTCAATGTCTTGACAAGTCTTTATTCGCAATCAAGGCCTATACCCTTAAAACAGAGGTTGAGAAAAATTTGCAAAATTTGCTCGATCAATGCTCGCATTCAATACACAAGGCCCCATGACATATGATCCCATTTTGACTTTGGTTAGTACTGTTACCATATAATTTGAGACAAAAATTGGCATTTTTTGATGAAATCAGTAATTTCAATGTCTTGACAAGTCTGTATTCGCAGATGAGGCCTCTAACGTAAATCGAGAGGTTGGGGTTAAATTTACGAAATTGGTTTGATCAATGCCCACATTCATTACACAGGACCCCATGACATATTTGGTCCCATTTTGACTTTGGTTAGCATTGTTTCTATGTAATTTGGGACATAAATTGGCATTTTTCGACGGAACCAGTATTTTCAATGTCTTGACAATTCTGTATTCGCAGATGAGGCCTCTAACGAAATACGAATGGGTCGAGAAAAATTTGCAAAATTTGCCGGAGCAATGCTGGCATTCAATACACAGGGCTCTATGACATATGATCCCATTTTCACTTTGGTTGGTACTGTTTCTATGTAATTTGAGACAAAAAATGGGATTTTTTGAATGAACCAATAATTTCAATCTTTTGACAAGTCTGTATTCACAAATGAGGTCCCTAACGAAAAGAGAATGAATCGAGAAAAATTTGCGAAATTTGCTGGAGCAATGCTGGCATTCAGTTCACAGGGCCCCATGGCATATGATCCCATTTTGACTTTGGTTAGTATTGTGCCTATGTTATTTGTTACCAAAATTGTGAGTTTCCGATGAAACCAGTATTTTCAATGTCTTGACAAGTGTGTATTCGCAATTGAGGCCTAAACCCTTAAAACAGAGGGTGAGAAAAATTTGCAAAATTTGCTGGAGCAATGCTGGCATTCAATACACAGGGCACCATGACATATGATCCCATTTTGACTTTGTTTAGTATTGTTACCATGTAATTTGTGACAAAAATTGGCATTTTTTGATGAAACCAGCAAGTTCAATGTCTTGACAAGTCTGTATTCGCAGATGAGGCCTCTAACGTAAATCGAGAGGTTTAAGTTAAATTTACGAAATTTGTTGTATCAATGCCCACATTCAGTACACAGGGCCCCATGACATATTCGGTCCCATTTTGACTTTGGTTAGTACTGTTTTTATGTAATTTGGGACAAAAAATGGGATTTTTCGCATGAACCTACAATTTCAATGTCTTGACAAGTCTGTATTCGCAAATGAGGCCTTTAACGAAAAAAGAAAGGATCGAGAAAAATTTGCGAAATTTGTTGGAGCAATGCTGGCATTCAATACACAGGGCCCCCTGACATTCGTTAGGACAAAAAGTCCCAAAACCATTTAGCTCATACGAGTTTGACCAACTCATCCCAAGCATTCATCCCAACTCATTACAGCAGCTAGATCGTGAGGCCTGTGATTGTGAGCAACACCAACTGTTAAAAACTGTTGCTGAGGAGTCAGACTCTGACTCACATTCTTTTTCTTCCTCTCGAATTGACAACTCTCAGACACTCGCCATAGCTACAGCCGCAAAAGAATCTGGTCCCATTGTGAAGACAGAAGTATCTATTCCCCAAATACTCAGGCCATTCGAAAGACACTGAGTACAAATCAGAGTCCGAGACTCGGACCGAGATTTGGGAAGTTTGCAAATGGATTAACCGATGTGAACACATTAAGGGTGCGGCCAGATGGACTGATGGTGTTTTGTTCCAGCAAGCGATCCTCTGCCAAGTACCTGGAACTACTGGCGACTTTTTTCAATGTTAGGCCGCAAACCTACTGTCATGGGAGGCCTTCAAAAACGCAATCATCAAAGAATTCGCGCCCCCGTCTCGGTCAGTGAACGTGTCAGAATTTTCCACTCCTTCAAGCAATGACCTAAAAAACATCTATCACATTGGTAGATGTTTCTTGAAATATACCTAATATGAGAATTTAAGAGACTTTGTTCCAGGTAACACACTCTTTATTCCGTCTCATGAAAAGGGTCCAGACCAACATAAGAAAAGGGGAAAAGTGCCTTGCTAGTATTGAAGGTTGATCATTAGCAAGAACCGATTGCCTGAAGGGTAGATAGACATCATACCATGCTCCTTTCTTTTGGGAGCAAAACAGGATAAAAGTATATAAAGATAATTGATTTGATCTAAGATTGATATTGGTCAGGGGCTCGGGAGGTTCTAGTACTCCTTCGAATGGTGTTTTCTTTGGCATGGATGTCGATGGGGTCTTCTGGTTTGACCACATATAAGAATTGTGCGTTTCGACATAATACACGGCCTGATGGGAGTTGTAGATGGTATCGTAGTCGATTTGGAGTCCCAAAGACTTGGGCCGTGGTAGTCCATTTCTTGGAAATTGGATCCTGGACGAGGACGAATGATCCCACGGGTATTGTCCGGCGAGGTTTGGTTGACCGGTTGTAATATGTTTTCCGCTCCTTTGCGGATTCCAAGCGGCGTTGATCAGCCTCATTCGCCGTTTGGTGCAAACGAGGGTCAAATGAACTCCAGTGGCTTGGGACCTGGGGAGGGAAGAGGGCGACCAAACACTCTCTGAGATGGTGATAGGCCGCCCTCATGGGGGCTGTTGCGAATCTCTAAAAGTCCGGCGTGGAACGCATTGCTCTCGATCGGACCATTGTTTTTGGCTACAAGATGTTTGAGGACTTTAATGGTCACCTCTGCATGGCCATTACTTTGGGGGGGTTGTGAGGCAAAGACGGGATCCACTGTACTCCCCACTTGCGTAGGAAATTGAGGAGGAGGGCGGAACAATATTGGGGTCCGTCGTCACTCCCTAGGATGTTCGGTGCGCCCATCAAAGAAAAGAAAATTCTGAATTCCCTGATGAGATGGGAGGACGAAGGATTAGTGGAAAATTGGGTCATGAGTGGGCAACCCGAATAACGATCCACATATACCAAATGATGGTGAGAGCCGTACATAAATAAGTCACTGGTCACTTTTTCGAACAAACGTGACGATATGGTGTCCTGAACCGTTCCATGCCTGAACTAATGGTTCCGGAACGGTGCTTGGACAGTGGTATTGGCATTGGGCACAGGCTTCTACAGTGGTGGCAATGTCATTTGAAAAACCTGGCCAAAATACAGTTTGACGTGCACGCCGTTTAGTTTTTTCGACGCCCTGGTGTGAGGAGTGAAGGCAACGGAGTACGTCCTTGCTCGCACTAGGGGGGATCACTATTCAAAAGCCACGCAGCACTAGGTCGCCGTCAATGGACACGTCTCTTATTTTGGAGAAGAGGCGACCGTATGGGGGCAGCTTGTTGGTCGATTTGCCGGCAAACTTGGATAAGGCAGCTTGGCGAAGGGACTGTTAGGCCTCGTCTTTTCACGCCAAAGCACTTAAATTGGCGAGGAACAAATCCCCTGACACGTTCCGGACCGAATCCGCAACGATCCTCCCCATGGCGAGGTCGCAGACGTCTGAATCATCCGGATTGGACACAGGAGCGCGGGATAAAGCATTCGGAATGCAGTGATCTTTTCCCCGTTTCCAACCCACTGTGAACAAGTACATGAGGAGTTTGGTCCGATAATTCTGGACACGGGGATTGTCATTGGAATTGACCAAGAAGTTGTTGAATAAAGGGACGAGTGATTTTTGATCTGTGAGAACTGTGAAGTGAGGTAAACCGGATAAAAACATCTTGCATTTGGTGACAGCCGACCAGATTGCCAGTGCCTCCAGTTCGACGATAGCAGAACGAGATTCTGTGTCCTGGAGGAATTGGCCACCGCATTGGATAAGTTGCCAATTATTCGTGCCGAGTCGTTTCTGGAGAAGGGTAAATTCGAGTCCGTTCAACTTCAATGCGTCGGTTAGAAGCGTGGTCTCGGCCCGTTGGTTAAACATGGCCAGAACTGGGGTTGAAACCAAGGCCTTTTTAGTGGCTTCAAAAGCCAAAGAATGATCTTACAGGCCAGTTGAAATTGTTCTTTTTTTCAATAGATCGCAAAGCTGATCTGCCACACTGGAACCGTAAGAGCAAAAGCCTCCCAACTGGTTCACTAAACGGAGGAACTAAGGATCGGAGGTCCGTGATCTTGATTGGCACTGGGAAGTTGGCTATGGCTGATAGCTTCCAATGGTCCACCTGGATTGAGTTCTGGGCAATTACGTAGCCCATGAAAATGATTGAAGACGTTCATAACTTTGACTTCTCCTTGTTAACCATCAAGTTATGTTTATCACACCGTTCTAAAGTGTCGCACACATTAGAGACAAGCTGACGAAAAGTGGGACGTTCAAGGCCCATGTCGTCAATGACCTTATTTACAGGTAAGCCATCCATAGTTATGTCGCCTCTGTAGGAGTAGGAGTTCCCTGTGGGTATAAATCCCATCGGAGCACGCAGTGTGATGAAGGTCGTTAGAGGCTGTGACTCTTCATGGAGGGGCATTTGCCAATAGCCCTTAACGAGGTCAAGTTTGGCAAAGTAGGCGTCATCCTGGTTAAATCCGGAGATTACCTCCTGCGGGGGGTTTTGTTGGGTGGGACGAACGAATGACCTCCCTGTTTAATGTGGTCAGGTAGACTCAAAACCGGATCTTGCCGTTGGGTTTTGGTGCAATGACCACGGGATGACACCATTTTGATGGTTCGTCCTCCACACGCTCAATAGTGCCGCGATTCTCCATATATTTAAGCTATTCCTCAACCTTATCCCAAAGAGAATAAGGGATTTGTTGGGCGGCGTGAATTACAAAGGGCTGATATCCCTCCTTGGAGCTGATTACACATCGGCTCACCCACAATAAGGCCCCTCATGGGACGAAGTTCAACGGAATCGTCAATCACTTTAGAGTAGATCGCGTGAAGTTTGGACTCCACAGATTGGAACACACCTTCATCTGTTGCTTGTTCTGGTAGCAAATCTATCCACTCTTGTTTTTTAGGCCAGACCAGGTTTGGAGACGATTGTTCAGAGTTCTTGATCTGTTCGATCCCCTGAACAGCCTTAGGTAGATAAGACAATGGGCGGGGAAAGTCCTTGCTAATGGCGCGGTCACCATTGTCACCTGTCATCGCATTCTGATTTCAATACTGGCATGTAGTTAGAGATATCCGAACCCCATGAGGAGATCGATCAACTGATCCGTTCCCGCTGGGCGCTCAAGGGTACAATAACTCGACATAAATCGAAGGCAACGAGGATCCTGCACCTCTACAAGAAAGGTGACGACCCTCCCCAGTTGGAGCTTGTCTTAAAGAAGTGGGAGGAGGCCCTGGATAAATATTCTAAGGCAAACAAACAAGTCATGACAGACCGCGTGGCTGACGAGAAGGACTCAGACGAACGCGATCTGGGAGATCACGAGAGTCACTTTCTTCTATTCCAAACCAAGGTCATCGGATTCAGGAAGGACTACGAAATGGCCCAAGAAACGACACCCGCTATGCCCATAAATACTAACGGTAACAACCCCTCTGATATCCCTCCAAACCGTGGACTTCCGAATCTCGTGGTCAACCTTCCTCAATTCCTAAGTGAAGACATCAATCTCCGGGCTTTTCTAAAATGGAAACCGACATGGGAAAATTACGCTTCCCTGATGTCGCTCTCCCTTTGTCCCCAATCTTTCCAAATCTCGGTAATTTGGCAGTGTTGCTCACCTGTTTTTTTCCACATTGTCGAGCACTCAATGGCCGATTGGCGGAGGAGGTCATTCAGGCCATTATTCAACATCTCCGCAGTCTCCAAAATTGGCACGTGGATATGAATGATTTCCTGTCTGTTTGTCAAAAGGAAGGCCAAGATTACTCGAGCATCTGCAATGAGATCAAGGAATTGGGAGAGTATGCGGACACGGCCAACACTACGGAGGACCAACTACATATTGGAATTCTAGTCCAAGCCATATGCAGCAAGCGGGACAGGGCCAAACTCCTGGAGGAATATCCTCAGACCTTTGAAGCAGCCAGACAAACCATCCTCTCCTTGGAAACGGCTTGTAGAGGAGCTAAACAAATGGGTTTGGAATCATCTTCTTTTGGCAATCTATCTGTTCAAGCGGCCAGAAAATCAAGTTATTTGGACCGCAAATACGGGAAATTGGGATCCAAGTCTGCTTCGTCATCTGAAAAGAAAAGGGAAGATAAAGATCAAGCAGGCAAATTGTGCTACGCTTGCGGCAGTCCACGTCATCCAAGAACCAAATGCCCTGCTTTGGAGACGACCTGCTATTCATGTGACCAAAAAGGTCATTATACCTCTCTCTGTCGCAGCCCCTTGAAATCATCTGCCGGCATCAAGGCTGATAAAACAACCCGCCTATGTTCCACAGGGAAATCATCTTCCAAACTTCTGGTTGATATACGTACGAGGAGCGGGAAATATGTCTCAATTATGGCTGTTCCTGATACCGGGGTGGAGATATCCGTGATGAGGATTGCTCTCTATTCCAAGACAGGTTTTCCATTGCCGGTTGGTCCCCCTATCAGGAACCGAATTACCACGGTTGACGGATCCACTTTGAACCAACGGGGATCATTTTATGCTTCAATATCTGTTGGCGGATACGTTGCCAAGAACACCTTGATCACAGTGTGCGACAACGTCAAAGATTTCTATCTGGACTTGCGGACATGTCGCCTCCTGACTATCATAAGCAAGAACCGATTGCCTGAAGGGTAGATAGACATCATACCAGCCTCCCAGTATCAGAATCGGATCAGGTTGACCATGCGCAAATTTGTGAGAAATATAGAAGACTACACGGCCCCTCGTGACGCCTTGGCCTCCACTCAGGATTACATGCAAAGTCTGAAAGACAGGGTACACAGGGCAGTCCAGTTTTTCATGGACAACTTCTTCTCGGCCTGCAGGACCACATCTAGCAGGAGGTCACTCTCTCAGGCGCCACTACAATGGAGGAAAAGATTCGCATCCTCCAGAGGGTTGAAACCTTTGAATTGCAAAAGAGGGAAGGATCACACAGCATTGCCGCAGCCTCAGCTTCACCCTCAACTACATCTTCACTCGAATCACAGATTTCGGCTCTTACTAAGGCCGTGGAACAGCTGAAAGCTGGTTCTAGCGCGCCTGCATCTGTGGCGGCCGCAAACTCCAGTTCTTTAGCACGCAAGGATAAATCCAAAGATAAGCCCGACGGAAACTGCTACTACAGCTTGGTGCCTGGTCATTATGCAACAGACCTGACATCAGGAAAAAGACACGGGCAGACCAAAAGTGGCGCCCTACCGTTTGCAATCCATTCATGACGCAAGAAGATTATGGGAAGCTCTGTAAAGAAGAGAAAACGAAGGGACAGCACTTCTTTGCCAAGCCAGCTGCCTCCATGCGTGACACATCCCATTGCTGCCACAAAATAGTGTGTACGCAGGACGAAGCTCGGTTTCATACTGAATATATTAGCAGAGAAAGCAAGCACGCATGAGCACAATTGGACATAAGAACAAAGAGAGCAAGGGGGCATAAAGTATGACACGATAGTTGGGATGAGTCGGACAAACTTGTATGAGCCCTATGGTTTTGAGACGTGAGCCCACCGAAAGTCAGACTTGATGAGCCCTTTGACATTTGGCTGGACTCACCAAGTCTGGAATTGAGTTCCGCAATAGACTCCAGTAGAGGACTTGAGTCTTTCACTGCGCTCAAGTAAAACAAAAAAAAACCACTCTTTTCGTCCTCCTCTTCCAAAAGAGCGAGGAAGCAAGAAACAGCACTGATTCTGTCCCGGTGCATGGGAAAGTGGAAAGGAAAGAACGGAAAAGAGAGAAGGAACACCCTATCATTGGTGGCTAGCAACAGCAGCAGGCAGCTCGGAACGACGAAAAGAAGAAGAGTGAGTATCACACTGCTGTCGCAAAAAGCGTACCATATGATACTCACATTGCTTGATTAAGCAACTCCACATTGATCTTGCTGGTAATAGCCCTCCATGCACTTTTGGCTCATCTTAATGTCGTTATAGAAAGACAATGTTGACAAAAGACAAGAAAAGGATTAAGAAGGGTTCCATGAACGTCTGACTTCTTTAAACATGCAAACTAGGGAAAGGCGAAGAAAGGACAGAAATGATGATTGGTTGAATCAATAGGAGTAAAAATTAATGATGGGATTAAACAAATTTCCAAAATCAGGATCGCCAGAAAGCTAGGAAAGTCAAAGCTTGGGCCGTTTCCAATGTATCGTACAATATTAGGCTTGACCAAAAAGGTGGTGACCCTGGTTTGATCGGGGGAAAAATCTGGGTTACTTTTTATGATTAACTAGTGGGTTTTCGATTTTCCCTCTAGTAATGCTGTATGCCATTGAACATTTAAATTGGTAGCCCTACTTGCAACCTCCGGTGATTTTTTTTGTTTGATCCCCATCAGTAGTAAAAACTATTCATTTCACGTGGGAAGAATGATACCTATGCTTCCAAGTCCCAAAATTTCGAAGTTATTGAGCAAATTTCAACAGGCTGTTGTCTGCTTAATTCTAGCCAATAAAAACACATCATAGATAATGTACGGCAAAAGGTTATTGGTTCCAACATATTACCACCGCCATAATATTGGCCAAATGAATGTTGTTGCGATCAGTTTGTCTTTGCTTGGAGTTAAAGCATTTGCTGAATATATGGGCATAATTTGGCTTTCATAAAAACCGAAAGAAAACGGTCAATTTGTGCAGAAAAAAGGAATCTGCAGACCCTACCACCGGCTCAGTTTGAGCAGGAACTAGAACTATTCCATTGCAGTCGAAGTCATTATATTTCGCCATTTGATTTTTCTAACTTATGCAATGGAGATAGTTTCATTGTTCATCCAACTCTTACAGACATTTCCAAGCATCATGCGTGACTTTGACTTTGCCAAATTTGTCAAATTGCAATATGTTCGAAGTGATGTCGACTTTGACGTTCTCAAACTCCTGACATGCACACTTTGGCTTTGACTTTCCCGCGACTTCGGAGCAACCACCTTATTATGGGAAACCACAGCAGAGCAAGGGCCATTCCGACAAATAAAATAGCATATTCCGAAGCACAAGTGAAGGTCTAGAACTATGTGGAAACCAACAAAAACGTTCTCAAATTGACAAGCAAACAGCACCAACCACGTTCAGTGTGTCCCAGTCAACAGGAGAAAGTACAGTCATGACGGAAGAGAGAAGAATTCACCAAGCAACTGCCGCAATAGTGGCATTTCTCCGACAATGCAATGATCCCGAATGCTAAGAGCCAAGGTCTGATATACAAAATGTGCCGGGTTCTATTTGGCCAGGCGTTCAATGACGAAAGAAGCCAAAAAATGCCAGACATCTGCTCTCCCATCTATCCAAGACAGCTTCTCCCGAGGACTCTCATTTTCTGAGTCAGAACATACATTCAAGACAATATCTAGCTAATGGTCTCATGTTTATTCAAATTAAAGCCTATGTAAGCTTAATCATTCCTTCATCACACCACATGGAATGGAATGCCAAACTGGTAATATTAAACAAGCTATTTTATAGACACCAGCCCTTTGAACGGTAGATGGTGACCGATTTGTGAGTTGATGACGCCCACTTGAAGACGTCTAAGGGAGCTCAAATGGAACAAGACATAAGTGAGAAAAATGAGCTATCCACCAAGGACATTGTTAATTCTATTACGTAAATAGAATTCGCTTCTTTATTTAAACCTGGCATGATATGAGCCTAAGAATCGTGTTAAAATGTGTTCAAGGGTTTCGAACTGACGCGCACCACATGTCAAAATTTATATAACTCATTAGTCCTGTGGTCTGATTTTAAGTTACCAAGCCACGACACCCAGAGAAAGCAAGTTCAATACATGGTGGTGATAATATATATGCAGGAGCATTCGCACCTTTCAAAAAGATGTTGGTTGTTCTTGAACAACTTTAGCAACGAACGAGTATCAGAATGAAGAGTAAAGAGCGAGTACCAAGTACAAACTCGTCAGAATTTGTGAGGGCTTGAAAGCATGCGCTCTCAAATGGTTGTGTCACGTGCTTTTTATGATTGACTACTGAAGATTTTGTGAACTTTACTCACTTACAACATAACACGGAAAATATTTTTCTTCAGTTTCTCTATGTCTACACAAATCGTTCATATCCGTACTTACTCGCTTACCAACTAGCTGGTACTTCATTCTTATGTTCCTAAACTCGACATATGCCAATTAATTATTCAAATTGCATTGCCTCACGTTTGATCCAGTATCCCCCATGATGTTTGTACGTTCAATCCCAATGCTACTTTTAAACTATTTTATCTTACATAGGTCTGATAATCCCACTCTACTAAGAAACCGTTTACATCACACTGCAAGCCCCTGGCGGTTGGACGGTTTGTGTTACTTAAAACGAAATCCATTTAACTTGGAACTTGCTAAATGTGCCAGTAACTTACCAACAAACTAATAAGTTCCTCATTAGCTCAAAAAAGTAATCAATTCAATTGTTTGACTTCATTACGTAAATAGATTTCAAACCTTCGATGCTAAAGGTTGCGAAATTTAGATGAGTCTTGTATCAGGTGATTGAGGTTTGTCACTGCCTATTGCTCAAAAATCGTAAATGGAAACCTAGGCACATTTGTTTTTGTTTATAGGGCTCCATTTCAGGTTCTCTCCTTAATCAAGGAGCTGACGGAGACTCTGGTGTCTTGAATTAACCAACTTTTCCGTGGCCCCACTTGATTTGAAACCTTTTTGACCAGATCGAAAGTGAAGAAACAATTGGATTATGGCTAATATCAGTTTGGTATGTACACCGGTTGGGCGGTCCTGGGAAGGGTCTTTTTTTCAAGTTCCATGGTTGGGAATCTGGCATCGTGGAAGCCAGTTTTGATGAAATTGTAATGCTGTGACATGATTCTTGAAAGGGCCTCTCATTTGAACGTCCTCGGGCAAAGGCGATGTTTGGCTTTATATTGGATGACAGCATCAAATCTTAGGGATGTGATGGATTTCATTTGATTTAGGAGTCGGACTTGTTCTCTGGCATCATTGGTTAAAAGTGACTTGAGTCCGTCTGGTTTTTTGCTGGCCGTCGCTTTTGCTATTGTCTGGCAAACCTGTTCGTTTTCTGTAAGAGCAAAAGCGAGAGAGAACACATGTGCACGAATATGGCTGGCTTATTAGTTAGCGTATTGCCTGAAGTGACTATTCAGTACAGATTCACAAGTCGACCCGCTAGCTACCATCCCATTGAAGCTGTTCAACATCTCTCAGGTTCTAAAACCCAATTTTGAATAATTCCAGTTAGTTTCTGCTTCATTTGAGTTTTCATTTATTTTTAATTTTGCCCGAACACTGCTATGCTTGCCTTTTTTGCTAATCGTCATTGATGGGAAAAAAGATTCTTAAATCAATGACATTGCAAAACGCCATGAACCTCTCAAGCCCACATAAACAGTAAATCGCCAGACAAAGGTTTGCCATTTGGAAGAAAGGCTCTGAAACAATGTCCAAAAGAAGTGGAAAACTAGTGGTAACTGTACGCCCCGCCGTCAAAGACGATTGATTGCATTTGAGTCAACGTAGCCTCAAAGTCTCCAATGAGAACTATTGCAAGAGCAAGGGGGTTCCAATGGATGTTTATTTTATTGGATGATATTTTTCTCCCAAAATTTTGTGCCTGGCCTATGCCTTAGATGTGACCCTTATCAGTCTTGCGTTTACTTCAATGCTTGGGGATATGATTCCTCAAAGTGATTCTTCTTATGGGGTTTCAAAAGCGATGCAATACCCAGGCAAACCCTTTGAACACATTGTTGTCCAATAAGAGGCGGGTCTATGGTCCATGGAGCAATACTCGCTCGGGAAGTGAGGACATGGAGCCCTTCAGCTAATGCAAGAATGTTCAAATCATCATGGGACCGGCCTGCACCTTTAAGGCCATAGCCTTTGAGGAGCTAAAAGTGTCCACCATGCCGAAACCCAAGTCCGGATTTTGATTGCAACGCAATGGCATAAGCACAGTTATAAGAAATCATGATAATTTTAGAATATTTCCAAGTACTTTGTTGCATTACAGCATTTGTGACGCAAATTTGGATTGCCTGTTAGGATTCTTGCAGACACTCGTTTTGAAAATGGCGGCACAAGAAACGAAGTTCTGAGGCCGGAGTACTGCATTTTCTAATTTCAATATTTTTTTTTGTTTCAAGAGAACCATGTTTTTTAAATATAATGTATAGATATTGGATCACACTCCTGTAGCAATTGGAACGTTTGCTTAAATTTGAATCCGGCGGCAAAATAACGGAGTGTTGAAACCACAGGCTTTTTGTCAGGAAGAAAACGGTTCAGGCAAGCTGTAGGCCTTGCTTGGAAGGTCAAAAGGCCAACTTGTTTGGGTGTCTACCTTTCATGCTGGCCGAGTTCTGATGTGTCTTGAGGACCTACAAAAAGTTTTTGGACAAAATCAGTTGAGGATATTTGATGTGCGCCGCTGTTGGGTGGGTCATATGAGGTCCTAACTAAAACTTGGAGGAATCATACACAACTGTTTTTTGGGTGTGAGGAATCAGTTATGCATTTACGTAAACACTTGCATTTCAGAGCCAACATTATGATTGTAGCAACATGCCTCATGGTCTCATTGGTGTTTTTTATTCATGGACAAATGGTCAATTCCTACGCCATCTTCCCGCACATTGGCACCTACAGACGTAAGTGGATTGCCATCAAAAAAGTGTGAAAAGTAATGGAGTGTGTATTCTTAGCAATTCTGGTCTTTTCTGACCACGGTTTTTGTTCTTTTGTTATACGGTTTGGCCAAACAGGTATTCAATTAACACATACGCAACCTACTAGATTGAATCTTAACGGTGGACGGTGTTTGCCTCCAACAAAAGACTGGCTTTGAACTTTTTTGAAATTTCTTTGAACAAAAAGGTCCATGGCATCAATGAGGAGTAACTTCGTTTGCTAAAACTGACTAGTGAAAGGGATAGTTGCAAAACTCTGCAGTTGAAAAGACTATAACAATTGATTTGGACTTCCAACGGCTTTCCCACCCGAATGGGTCTGGGCAAAGGAAAATTCAATTTCAGAATACACATATTAGATTGTCCCAATAAAAGACCAATCAAACTCAGAAAGTGGGCAAGCTTGTAAAATGGGCTGCGTAAAACATGCTCCAGATTATTGTCAACAAATTATGAAACTGAGCCATTGTCAGTTGTGCTCTTAAGGTCATTATAATTTCTTACTGCAGCTATGATCGCAACTTTGTCCAAAATGTCCGACTTGAAAAAGAGTTGTTCTTAATAACCCTTGCATGAAGGAGGAAACACCGACTTTTCAAAAGCAATATAACCATGAGAGAGGCCAAATTTGTAACTGGGGTTTCCAGCAAACGGATTTGGCAAATTCCATTTTTTTTATAATGAGCTCAAGTTTTCGAGTTTGTGAAATATTTATGCGTATTGTGCATTTTTCAATTGATGTCTATAAAAAGTGGAAAGTGTCGGAAAAAGCAAAAGAAGAATGAAGGCTACAATTTCGTTTGCATGGAAGCAGGAATTCAAATTAACTCATTTTCTTTTGACTTCTTTGACACTTTTCCGTCTCAGTCGATCGAGGCAATCAACATTTAGAAATGGACGACGAGTCTTCTGGAACGATGCCAGAATGCAACGGAGAAATGAGTCAAGAATTCAACACTGAAATTTCGAATCTCAGTGGATGCTTTAATTTCCAAACCCCTGGTTTTAACGATGGAGGATATCCGAACAACACAATGAATGGAGGGAGACTTTATGTATGCAGATACGTTTTTCAGGTAATCTATTCTCATTTCTAAGATATTACTTGCACACATAGCTTTCATAGATGCCTCACTTGGACGATGCCGAAAATTGAAATGGTGAATTGGCCCATGATGAAATTGATAAATTCTGAAGGCTTTGGTGTTAAATCTTCGTAGGTCTTTGAACCAAATTGGGTTGACTTTTTTTAGCGGCTTCTTTGACGAGCTCTTATAATTGGGAACCCCTTTTGAAAGGAATGAATTCAGATATTATTTCGCTATATTGCAATTCAAAAAGTAACGTCGTACTCAAGACAATGGTTTTTGTTTCAAACATGCATGATACATAGATCTTAAGTACATTTCCAAACTATTTTGTAACTGTGGGCAAACAAAGACAAATGAATTTGCATTTGCTTATCACTTTTACTACTATCCATTCTTTATGTCGTTTGTTTCAAATTTAATCATGTCATTACAGTTTGGGGCTGAGGTAACTGGAACGGTGACCGTTAAAAAAGCAGGATTCGAGTTACAAGCACCGACACAAGCAGGAAATTGCGTGGATGCTGTCTCAGTTACTCCTGTGACGAAAGACTTGAATGACCCCGAGGAAAGAGGTCAACAGGATAATTTCGCCTCATTTTGCGGCGTGATTAGCGAAGACAAGAGCCTGAGTTTCTCTTCCTCTTCACTCTCTGTTTTCCTCGTCGCCGATGCTACAGTGAACGGCAACGGAGCCGAAATTGAAACCTGCTTTGATTAATAGAGCTGCAGGGTAAACCATTTATCTTTATACCACGCCGTGAAGTGTTGAGTGGTCATTTTTATTTTATTTATTTTTTCATTTCTGGCCGACTTCAGAGTTTCGAAAATAAATTGTTCAAAATATGGCTCTTTAAATGTGCTGATAAGGGGTCTTTTATGGCATTTGTGTGGGTGAACTATGGGACAAATAGAGAACAGATCCCCTAGAGTGAAAACTCTCTCAAAAACCCGATTTCAGCCTTTTTTTATTGTCTTGTTCAAGTTTGCTCAAGAAGATGACTTTTTGGAAGGCTCAAGGAAACAATACAGATGATTTATGACCCACCACTCATGTTCACAGATTAATGTATAAATGTAAACATAACAAATATGCACCCCAACATTAGTGTCTTTCTCTTAAATTAAACACCGGTGTCGAGCTAAGATCGATCCCTTGAGTGACTGGAACTGACCGTCAGATCACGGCAATGATTGGTTTTCTTCGACCAAGAGACAATCATAAGTCCGAGCACACTGAGGCTCAAGATAGAGGATGGAAAGAGCAAGACCAAATTCTTGCCCTTCCTCCCTTGAGCGTGTTCCAAACACGACTGGAACATCCACCTCCACCACCACCACCACCACCGACACCGCCAAGGATAACATAAAAATATCGCGAAGAATGACCTTGCGTCACTTTTACTCCGCCCGTTAATTTCGGTTTGGTTTGGTGTGACTGTGCCATTTGAAATGTATTAGAACATAAACTAAGAGAGTTAGTACAGATTTGAGGTGGTTTGCCAATTTTGCTCCAAGGATCACTGCCAGAAGCTCAAGTTTTGGGATCGTTAGCAGCTTTTTCCTTTTTTGGCTGAAACTATGTTCTTTGAACACTCTAATTGGACGGTGGCTTGTGTTTCGATTTGGGTGTGGGCAACAATTGCGAACGTCACAAGACATGTGAAGTTGCAAGCTCGTCGATTTGTCTAAAGGTGACAAACAATGAGGGCGTTCTTTTTTCCATCAAAATGAACTATCCCGTGGGTCGAACCATTCAATAATCTTACAACTTCTGTGTTGTTCGACTTCCAGTTTCGAAGGTTGAAATTGCTGCCTTCAAGTACTCCACCGATCTCCTTGCAAGTGTGGATAAGTTGGCTCGGATTTCCATAACTGTCAAGATAATCATCGACATGAAATTGTGTACAAATTTTTGTCTTCGCTTCCTCTAAACAATTTGAAGTTCTGCCGTCCTGTGAAGCGTTCTAATGGCCAAGACTGGAGGAGATACATCTCCAAATACGACATTGACCATCTGATACAGTCAATTCTAGTGACCGTAGAGGCTTAATGTGCGTTTTGAGAGCACCTTCAAGTCTTCGAGAATCCAGGCTAGTTCGAACAATGAAGTCCACATCTCTTCTTTCTCGGGCTCCTTCATTGTTTAAATTTGCTTCCCTCTAATATCCGTAAGGAATACGTAGGCCTTGTTGATACGGTAGCATCATTCAAGTCAGACTTGGACAAATTTTTAGATAGCATTCCAGATCAACCCTACATTCAAGGATTAGCTCGGTCTGCCAACTCAAATTCGTTGGTAGACCAAATATCATATAAAAATTGAAAGGTAATAAATAGACGAATTTATACTTTTCATTTTAATAGTACTGGGGATTACATTCCCTGTAGCGGTTAGAAAAGCCCGTGAAAAACCAAACCAAAAAAAAAAAAAAAAAAAATATGTTATAGTCGAAACTGCACGTACGTTGTCAAACGGTAAGAATTTCACCTCAACTTATTCAAGCAACATTTAAATTTTTGTCTTTTATTCAGACTCATAATTTAAATACAGATTAACTTGCCGATCAATAAACTATTTTCATCCATTTCAGTAACGTTCCTTGTTGGACAGTTGCTTGTCATTCCGTAGATCCAGGAGGCAAATTCGACTTGTGGGTAGGAGCGGGCGGCTTGTTTTGTCTGATTGCCGCTTTGGTGATGCTTGTGTTCGGTGGGATTTGGCGTTTCATCAGGCGAGGAAGAACTGTAGTGACATCCCGGCAAAGCCCATCTGGAGAAGGAGCGGTTTCATCCATATCCAATTTGGCCGATCCAAACTTTTCACTTGGAAGGGAAGAGGGGCTTCCACCGTTTAGTTTGGCCACTCTTTGGTCCTCTCTTTTGCCGAGCAACTTTTACTACATAGACGTTAAGGTTCAGCCACTTCGACAAGATTTCTCGTCAATTTACTACATAGAGGATCCACCAGCTTTTAGACCCCCCTCGGACCCAGTCTCTTTGGCCAAAGGAACAGAGACTTCTCTCAATAAGGTGACGCTCGAGAAGGAGGTGTTCTGTTGCCGCATTTCCTCTTCTTCAACTTAGAGCATATCCTTGGCACCCTGGGAAATGGGCCCTTACTTAGCAAGGCCCGTACCATCCTTTGTAGCTTTACAGGATTAGTCCACGGGTCGAGTCAAGTCCTTTGCTTTTAAAATGCCGGGCTGTTTGGCCGTTTTGGCTAGGTGAAGACTCAGAATGTTCTATTTGCCTTGGCATTGGTTTCCACAAGCTGGCCACATGATTCAAAGAACTGAAGAAGATAAAAGAATTAAGCGAATGCTTAAAGCCAACCGCCAATTTTTGACAAATTTACTGACCTCCTCAAAGCAGACGTCGAGTTCCTTCAACTCCGTACTAAGATCAGCCACTAGCGAGCAAATCAATGTGATCCTGGATGTGCTTCATTTAGTGGCTGTCGGGAAAATACCAGGATAAAAACGCCACTTCCAATTGTTTGTAAAAATCCAACAAAGCCATGCATTTTCATGAACGTTTGAATAATCCATCAAGCCTAAACGGTAGACATACTTATGGTACTTTCATACTGATTCATCTTGAATTAATATTTGATTTCATTTTCAGCACTGAAAGACGCCTCACTTTTGGATAAAATTCAATTTTTAAGGGCATTGAGAGTACATTTGCCAAATTACTCCATTGGGTTTTCTTTCGGGTATAATGGAAGCCAAAATGCTGATATCTTGTGCCGAATACTTTCACTTGAAGAAGGTCGAGGAGGCTCAAACGAAGTGTCAAGGAAGATTGAAGATCAAAAAAACAGTAACCAAGATATTTCTTGGGCTAAAGAAGTTGTGGAGAAGGAGCCGTTAGTTGAAGAATCTTCTCAAACAGAGGATCCAATTATCCACCCAGGCAACAAGACAGTAGTCTTTCCCAATCGAACTTAGTGCTTCAACACAAAATTATTGGAACGCCGATAGCGACACTGACGCTTCTGATGATGATAACTATTTTTGTTTTGAAAAAAGAAAAAAACGACCTAAGAATTAAGTGAGATTGAATACATCTTGCAACATTTACTAAATATTATCTTTCCAGTGGGAGTCCTACTTGTCAGGTGGTGAAGAATAATGGTTGACCGTCAGATTCAAATTAATTCCGGAAGTGCCCCCCAGCAAATTCGCGTTAGTCCTAATTTTGGGAAAATCAACCTGCCAGCCAGAATATACATAAGGTAAAGCATCCTAAATATTGTTGGTGGAGAAAAAAATATCCGCTTGATGCTTGAACTTTTTTTGCGGACCGTCAATGAGTGGAAAGGTAACAATAATCCATAAAAGGATGAAATTTGTATTAATTGATGCGACGATATTCCTTTTCCTCCTAGAGCAAACTTGTGTTGGATATGCTTCAGCATCGCGATGAAGTATTTCGAGGTTCTTTTTCTCGAGCTATTCATTGTGGCCCATCTGCTCACGACTTCGAATTTACATCGCTTTTGGTTCAAGCCTTCCCTTCCATTGAACGTCATGATGTAAAAAGATTACTCTTGCGACACATCGTTATTTTGGGCACAATACCAGTTGGTGTGATCCATTTCAGCGGGTTGTGAGGCCAGAAGATTTGGACCCATACGCAGAAAAATCCAGTCAAAAGCTTTTGATCTTAGACGATTTTGGAAATGATGCCATGGAAAGAAAAGGTACAAACTTGAAAACTAATTTAGCACGAAGATAAAAATGTATTGTACTCTGCATTAGAATTCAAGGCATTATTCGAAATGGGATCACACCATTACAACATTTCAGTCATTGTCGTAGGTAACCCAGAAAAAGACTATTATGCCAAAGAGTAGTCAAATGACGATAACTCCCAATCTTCCCTTTTAGTGCAAAATTTCTATTCAACAGCGAGACATCACACCACAATTCTCCGCAACATGTCTAATATCATCATTTTTAACCATCGAGGCTCTAGATCAGTCATGAAAATGATTAGTTCAAACTTTGCGCCCAACGGAGATTCTAATTTCCTAACCTATTGCTTTGCAACCTTGAACTTGCGATTTCCATTGATTCGTGGAGCCCATTACATAATGATTGATTTGGCAACGGACTTAAACCTACCGCCGGATTTAATGTTTCGAAGTTTTATTTTACCAACTGAACATCAAATATTATTTTACCTTTACGTACTTAGTCGGTCTACTGCTGATTGTTTTACATTGATTAAATAAAAACCACGAACATCATGTAAAATCATGTGTTTTTACTAAATTCCCGTTTGTCAATTGTCGTTGTTGTTTTCTTCTTAAACGGGATAAGACAACGAAATGGATCGATCACGTCCAATCTCGATGAGGCTGGGGTGTTGACCTATAAAAATGAAATTGGAGAAACTTGTAGAAGATAGTATGATTCCCACATTATCAAATGCTTACCAATGGTGAGCATAACTAGCTCTACACCTGGAGAGAAAATGAGAGAGAGAGAGACCAGGTGGATTAGAAGCGATGGCTGTTGGAAGGGATGTGCACGTACGTACGTTTGTGTGTACCGTAAAATCAACTTACCGAGTGGAGCTGAGAATTCAACCTCTAACCGTATCATACCATCTAAGACTGTTGGAATTAGGTAGTCAAAATTGCTCTCGAGACTGGTACTGAAAAGCAACACAAAAGATGAAGATTGAATTCCTTTTAACACTTTGAACACTCGAAGATTGATTGACCAGCTTTAGCTTTGAGTTGACAAATTATAAACCCATACCTTATATCCGCACACCAAACGTAACATCCATTCATAAAATCTGGAATGAAGGTAATTATCTTCCAGTTTATTCACTAATTCGGGCTGAAAAGAACGGACAAGTGAAAAAAAGTTGAAGTAAGAACTGCCTTCTTTTTGCCCACACCCAAATATAAAATATGCTTACCATGAGGGCAGATATTTTTACGTGCAGCTTGAGTGAGACCAATGGCACCACGATATCATCCATCTCGTTAAAGTCTCGAAATTCATTAGCTAAGTACAAAAAAAGCATTAAATCACACATAAACACACATTTCCTATGTGGGACGGAAATACTTGTCTGGGTAAAAATGATTGTAACATCACAGCCATCAGGTAGCATGCCTTCCTCATTGAAAAAAATACCGGTTTATAGTTGGCCCATAAAAATTGAGGGATATGCTTTATATGTTTGAGGAATCGATTTAGTTAAAAATCGCTGACGTCTTTCCATGAAGCCTGCGTTATTTATCTGAAATGGTTTTCGAAAAGGTTATAAACAGAAGAAAAAGTGAAATTATAGATTACCCACATCATTTGATTGCACACCGCCAGAGAGATCATCCTGGTAATTGCCCTCCATGCACTTTTGGCTCATTTTAGCGTCGTTACCGTAAGACAATGTTGAAGACAAGTAAGAGACAAACTGACAATTGTCGCACTGAGGATTCAAAAGGGTTCCATTTACAATCAACCTGACCTCCTTGAACTTGCTGTAAAAGAAAAGGATTATTATAAAAATGAATAATTGAATCCATAGGGGTGAGAACCATAAACTTTACCTGGGAAAAATGTTAGCTACAATTCCAGGTCCACCAGTTTCGAAGTTGTTGGGGGGATATCCAGAGGCAGTTGTGACCTTAATTCAAGCCTGCCAAAAGCAACAAAACCATTCATGATGCAGGAATAAAAGTCATTGGTTGCAATATACTACCTCCACTAAAATATTGGCCAAATGAATTGTGTTGCCACCGTTTTGTTTTGGTATCACAAAAGTCAGTTGGTCTTGGTTTGAAGTTAGAGCATTCGCTGAATATATTGGAATAATTCGACTTTGAGAAAACCGAGAATCACGGGGCAATTTGTGCAAAAATGAATCCACAAAACCAACACTAGGCTCAGTTTGAGCAAGGACTATGAACGATTCCATGATTGAAGAATAGCCGAAGTATTTGCCCAACCAGTCTGTTCAAAAGGTTTATGTGACTGATGAAAGGGGATGAAGCGTCATTGGTCATCCAACTCTTACAGGCTCTTCCAAACATCATAGTTCATTGACCCCATGGTAACCTCATAACAATAGCATTCTTATGGAGAGGATCCTGAGCGACATACCCCGGTCTAAATCTCTACGAAACAAGCTTCCAGAGAAAGAGAGAAAGAAATAAAGAGAAAGAGAGAGAGAGTAGGGAACTACGATTGTTGGGTGCTATTGTTGGGGCAAGTCCGGACTCGAGCCCGAAAGCACTCGAGACTTTTACTCGATTTTAGAGAAATTGGCCGAAATCGAGTCCGGACTTGTCAATCAAAAATATTGATTCTTTTTCTTAAGATTTCGCAAGACGAATCTTTTTGCTTGAACTGACTCTACTAATAGACTCAAGTCCAGCAGGGGGCTCAATTCTTCATCAAATCAACGGACTCGTATGAGTCCGACTTTTAACGGACTCGCCCCATCACTAGGAACTACACACTATTGGTGTTCCAAAAGAGCGAGGAAGAAAGATGATCGCGATGATGCGCAGCAGCAAGGGGCAGGCGTGAACCAAACCATTACCCCTATTCTGTCCCGCTACAAAAAAAAACCCTCGGACAGAGAGAAAGTCAAAGAGAGAGGGAGCATCCAGTCATTGGTACCCAACAGCAGCAGGCAGGTACTAACGAACAAGTGAAGGAGTAAGCATGATACGCCCTGATCCTGTCCCTCTTTCGGGACAGGAGTAGTGCGCACGCGCTGATCTTGACCCTCTCTCCCAACCTCGGACAGAGAGAAAGTCAAAGAGAGAGGGAGCAGCCAGTCATTGGTAACCAACAGCAGCAGGCAGGTACTAACGAACAAATGAAGGAGTAAGCATGATACGCCCTGATCCTGCCCCTCTTTCGGGGGACAGGATCAGTGCGTATCATACTGCTCTCTTCCCTTCCAAGTGAAAAGTATGGATCGGCCAGATCGGATATGGATGAAACCGCTCCTTCTCCAGATTGGCTTTTCCGGGATGTCACTACAGTTCTTCCTCGCCTGACAAAAACAAAAGAATATTGTTACTAAAATGGATGCAAAATAGTTGATTGATCGGCAAGTTAATTTGCATTTAAATTATGAGCATGAGTATGAATAAAAGACACAAATTGAAATGTTGGTTGAATAAGTTGATGTGAAATTCTTACTGTTTGACAATGTGCGTGCAGTTTTGACTATAACAAGACATTTGTGGTCTAAACATCAATTTTGAAAGCAGGGAATTTCAGCGGCACTTCCTTGGGCTTTTGATTCTGCATTTGGGATTCACTAACGTCTTTATGCAACCGTTGAGCTAAACAGTGTGCAGTCGCAAGTTCTGGCGCAGGATGAAATTCCGTGCTCGACCTTTTCTCAGGAATTTCTAGCGGATTTTTGGCAAAGGTCGGAGGAATATTGCCGTAAAGACGATGCAAACTGAAACTAACCCCCGTTCCCGGCACTCTCAAAATAGTGTAGGGTGTGCCTACACTATGCTACCCTTGTAATACTCTTTAGAAGACACTGAAGAAATCATTTTCTTAATACTTGAAATCACCTCTGAAGTAGCAATGCAACCATTGTAATCGACGAGAAATGACGAGGCTGAGAGAAAGCAGAAGAACCACGACTTAGGCGAGGAGGAAAGCCAGCAAGGAAGGAGGAGGAAGAAGGATTGAACAAACAGCCATTGACAGGTCAGGAAGCGATGGTACACAGGGTGGGCATTTCATTTTTGGACACTTTTGTCCACCCATGTCCAAAAGTGTCCAAAAGTGTCCAAAAATAAGGGTGTACAAAAGTGTACAAAAGTGGACAAAAGTGTCCAAAAATACGAACCTTTAAAACTACAAATATAAAGGATATTCTGTATGAAACCTATCCTCTACTTCAAAAATTGCTCATTGATGGTTCCAAGAGCAAGATAAGTCTTTAAAACCTTTGCCATATACCTCTAACATACCCAAAAAAGGTATTTGAAAGACAGGTTCTTAACTCTTTTTTTCTTACGTTAGATTAGAAAGCAAGCAGGGAACAAAGTCTCCCTCTAGTAGAATGCAGCTGTTGCAAAGGATTCAAAAACTGAAATAGCTAAACATTATATTCTGGTTATCTGGCTTCATTTATTCAACATTATTAACTTTTTGCAAAAATGTTTTACTTAAAATCATCAGTCATTTGGGATTTCTTGTTAAAAAGTACCAATATTAAAAATTGAATTTCTTAGGAATTGCTAACATCTAATTATGACATATTTTCCTATCCTTATGGTTTTTCTTCCATAAGTAAGTTAATTGAGACATTGTTAGGCATATTTTTAACTTTTAAAGATGCGCTTGATGTCAGGAAATGAGATTCCCAATGTTTCTTAAAGAAACATATATCTTAGTTTTTAGATGTATTATAAAAGTGTAATTCATGCACTCCTTATAAATATGTTATGTATATTACAAATATGAGAAGTATTATTGGATATTTGATATTCAGCTCCTAAGCTTTTTTAAAATTATTTTTTTTAATCTTTGTTAAAATTACCCAGCCACCAAATGCCCTGATTATAGTGTGGCTTTGACTTATTAACATTCAAAATATATTAAAGATATTTGTTTTGACTTTATGAAGCTGTATTGTATCAAGATAACGAATTTCGTTAAGTGTATATCTTGGAAATTAAAAACGTTAGTGAAAAGGCTAGTTGTTACTTCATATTTATGTGTTTGAAGAAAGCTTAGATTTTATTGATTACTGATTCTATTTGCTGGTTCACATCTAGATTTGGTAAAGAAATAACATGATTTAGGGTTTAAAAGTGTTTGCTTGTCAATCCCCTTTTGCACAATTGTACTTAATTTTGGACACATTCTGCCCACTTTTGTTCACTTTTGTCCACTTTTGTCCACTTTTGGATCCTTTTGTCCACTTTTGGACACTTTTGTCCACTTGGTGTCCAAAAGTCACGCTAATTCTCAAAATTGCCCACCCTGATGGTACACCAACAAAGCGGGCCCGCAGCAGCCATTTTGAAAGCACCACAAGGACGGTTTCGTATTGGTATCGTAGTGGCCGACAGAGAGGAAGAGGGCAAGGAGGAGGAACACATACACCCTCTCGCTATTGACGGCCGACAAGCAAACGGAACAATACGAGTACATGAGCATAATTATTAGTGCTGGGATGAGTCGGGCAAACTCGAAAGAGCCCTATGATTTTGAGACTTTTTGTAAACTTCCTGAGCCATGCAAAAGTTAGACTTGACGAGCCCTTTGACTTTTTGCTGGACTCACCAAGTCTAGACTTGAGTTCCGCAAGAGACTCAAGTCCAGCAGTGGACCAGAGTCTCTACCTGGGCTCAAGTTAAACAAAAAGAAACATATTGCTAAATTTTGAAACCAAAACTAATCGGTTTTCATTGACAAGGCCGAACTTGTGTTCTTTCTAAAAAAACTCGAGTCTGGCTGATTTCTCAATAGTCAAGTGAAAGACTCTAGCGGACTTGGATTTGAGTCTGAGCTCGCCCCAGCACTAATATTGATACACAAGCTCATGGATGCGCAACAGCAGGGGCCAGGCGTGAACCACACCAACACCCTTATCCTGTCCCACTACATTATAAACTGGAAAAGGAGACAGGCAAAAAGTAGATCCCCCATAAATTGAAAATAGTCGCGTTTCACTTCTTTCTCCCTTGCCAGTTTCTTGATCAAAGACATAACCGCTTCTTGGCTGTTCCTCAACTGTCCGTCATAATGAAGGGACGTTGTTTGAAGGGGAGAGGCACTTCGTATTGGGCGTCCTGAAACCTTGTTCCCTCTTCTACAATTTCCATAAAGCGCACATCATCAGACAAAAGGGTTTCAGTCGTCACCATGTCTACCAGAGAGGCAGGAAGCTTGGGATTTAAGAAATCCAAGCCGGCTATATTGACCAACATCTCATTCACTCCAATATCCTTGATGATCTCTCTTGGAACAATTCTATTTGGCAAGGTTTTCGTAAAGTGGCAGGAAAGATGGGCTTCTTCTCGGGTCTCCTTGGCTCCCATTGCTTTCATGGGTCCCATCACGGACCATCCTAGTTGAGTTCGGA
>NC_081451.1:14852909-14860570 GCF_007210705.1 Tigriopus californicus
AACGTACAAACATCATGGCGGATACTGGATCAAACGTGAGGCAATTTGAATAATTAATTGGCAAATATCTAGTTTAGGAACATAAGAATGAAGTACTAGCTGGATGAAAGGCCAGTAAGTGCGGATATGAACGATTTGTCTAGAGATATGGAGAAACAGAAGAAAAGCAACTTCCATGTTAAGCTGTAAGTGAGAGTGTATAAAGCATACAAAACCTTCAGTAAACAATCATTAAAAGCATGTGACACAACAATTTGAGAGCGCAGGCTTTCATGCCCTCAAAAGCTACGACGAGTCCTTGATAGATGCATATGCTCCTGCATATATATTATCACCACCGCATAATGAACTTGTTTTCTTTGGGTGTCGTGGCTTGGTAACTTAAAATCAAACCACAGGACTAATGGGTTGAATAAATTTTGACATGTGGTGCGCGTCAGTTCGAAACCCTTGAACACATTTTAACTCGATTCTAAGGCTTATATCATGCCAGGTTTAAATAAAGAAGCGAATTCTATTTACGTAATAGAATGCCCTTGGTGGATAGCTCATTTTTCTCACTTATGTCTTGTTCCATTTGAGATCCCTTAGACGTCTTCAAGTGGGCGTCATCAATTTACAAATCGGTCACCATCTACCGTTCAAAGGGCTGGTGTCTATTAAGTAGCTTGTTTAATATTACCAATTTGGCATTCAATTCCATGAAGTATGATCAAGGATTGATTATGCTTACATAGGCTTTACTTTGAATAAGCATTAGACTATTAGCTAGATACTTTCTTGAATGTATGTTCTGACTCACAAAATGAGAATCCTCGGGGGAAGCTGTCATGGAGAGATGGGAGAGCAGATGTCCGGCATTTTTTTGCTTCTCTCATCATTGAACGCCTTGCCAAATTGAACCGGCACATTTTGTAAATCAGACCTTGGCTCTTAGATGTCAGGATCATAGCATTGTCAGAGAAATGCCACTATCGCAGACTAGTTATCGTGATTTGTTTTCACCTCTAAGCCATATGTAGCTTTTAACAGCTTTTTAAAATGTGTATATAGCATTTGGCCTCGTTTCTACCTGATAAACAGTTGCTTGGTGAATTGTTCTCTCTTCCATCATGAATGTACTTTCTCCTGTTGGCTAGGACTCACTGAACGTGGTTGGTGCTATTTGCTTGTCAATTTGAGAACGTTTTTGTTGGTTTCCACATAGTTCTAGACCTTCACTTGTGCTTCGGAATAAGCTATTTTATTTGTCGGAATGGCCCTTGCTCTGCTGGGGTTTTCCATAATAAGGTGGTTGCTCCGAGGTCGCGGGAAAGTCAAAGCCAAAGTGTGCATGTCAGGAGTTTGAGAACGTCAAAGTCGACATCACTTCGAACATATTGCAATTTGACAAATTTGACAAAGTCAAAGTCACGCATGATGCTTGGAAATGTCTGTAAGAGTTGGATGAACAATGAAGCTATCCCCATTGCATTAGTTAGAAAAATTAAATGGTGAAATATAATGACTTCGGGTGCAATGGAATAGTTCCTAGTTCCTGCTCAAACTGAGCCGGTGGTAGGGTCTCTAGATTCTGTTTTTTCTGCACAAATTGACCGTTTTCTTTCGGTTTTTATGAAAGCCAAATTGTGCCCATATATTCAGCAAATGCTCTAGCTCCAAGCAAAGACAAACTGATCGCAGCAACATTCATTTGGCCAACATTATGGCGGTGGTAATATGTTAGAACCAATAACCTTTTACCGTACATTATCTATGATGTGTTTTTATTGGTTAGAATTAAGCAGACAACAGCCTTACAAGATGTTCGATCAAGAAGGCGTTTTGCTCCTTGCCACACTTTACCCATGTTCATTGAATTGGAGTCATAGTATTCTTGCCAGTATTTTGTTTTTGCAGCCCTTATGATCTTTGTGTAATTGTTCGAGAATTTAGAAAGAGCAAGTTTGTTGTCGAGGGAAGGGTGTTTTTGAAATTTGACAAACAGCTTTCGTTTTTCCGCTCTCGATTTGAGAATGCCGTGTGTTATCCAAGGGCTATTTTTGCCCTTTCCTCCGTCATACTGATTTGTTATTATTGGGCAACATACGTTGAAGGAACTAGTTAGTTTAGTTTGAAAATCGTGGAATGCTAAGGATGGATCATGGGGTGGTAAGTGCCAGTTGGTATTTCGTAACATGTTACGCAATTTCTCAATATTCTTATGGCTGGTGTTATTACGCTTGGTTACACGAGGAGCCATATTCAGGGGCAAGGCACTTTCCAATGATGCAAATGTTCCGAGGTGGTCACTAATATCACAAAGAAGGACACCACATTTTGTGTTGGTCGATACATTCGTATAAATGATATCAATTTGCGTGGAAGATTGAGTTGTGATTCGAGTCGGTGCGTTAATTAGAGGAAATAATTGGAAAGAAAGCATGAGTTCACTAATCTTTGAAGATTTTGGGGTCGCCTTCAGGAAATCGGCGTTGAAATCGCCGCAAACAAACAAAGTCTTTCTTTTTGCAATGCATAATGAAATGGATTTGTCCAGCTGAGCTATGGCGTCTTGGATTGGCGCGTTTGGAGGGATATAAATGGATAAGATACAAAGGTCTGCAGTCTCTATTCCTAAAATTTCGCAACTCTCCGAAATTAGGCAGGCACCATTTATTCTGGTGAAAGGGACAGACTTGTTTAGAAGTATGCCTACGCCGCCTCCTCGCTTCCCTGATCGTGTTTCAAAATCAAAAGAATAGTCGTTAAAAAGTAGTGGCACTTTGTCAGCTTGCCAGATCTCCTGGAGCACCAGAACTCGGGGGGTTTGCTCATCGAGAAGGAGTTTTATCTTATCATAGTTAGCAACAATGGACCGGGTGTTGAGAGAGATCAACCACTGCTCACCCTTCTGCAGGTTTTCAACGTATCCCAAGTCGTCTAGGAGTGATGCTCCGCTAAATTCGTCCAGGTTATCATTGGAGTCCGACATAACTGTACCAGGTGTGAATTATCCCAAAATGAAACAACTCCATCGCCCCTACGCCGGTGAGCTTGTCTCGTGCCTGAGAGAGGAACGCAAAATTATTAGATAATAACGTAAAAACTCCTTTGGGGTATACATAGTATGTAAGGTAGGATAAGATTGAGCGAATAAATGACAGAATCAAAAATAAATTTGAGAATAAATACAAATCATAATATGCTGGAGAGATGTGTCCCTTCCAAAGGTGCTTCATTGTCTTCATCGGCTTCATCGTCAAGTTGCCTAACAATGTGATGCCTTGACTCAAAGAGACTTAATAAGTCTCGCAATATGGGAGAGGTGTATCCGTTAGATGAAAATACAGAGGGAAAAACCTTTCAAACAAAGCCACCCTCAAGTTTGGTCTATGATGGGGAATCCACGGCTTGTACTCCTGGGCTTCCCAGCATAGAGTCCTATGAGCGTTTCCGCCAAAGAGTCTCAACTTTGAGCACTATGCGCTATGCACCTTTTCTCTAATTATTGTGATTCCGAGAAACGTCAAACAAGTCCGTACGTTTTACACTTCAACACAAGAAGACTTTTCTGTCTTGTGTCAAAGTTGAAGGAGCTTTACTCGCTCCAAAGTGGAGCCAGAATGAAGTATAAACTTGNTTACTCGCTCCAAAGTGGAGCCAGAATGAAGTATAAACTTGTATTACGTTTCACTTCATCATATCAACTCTTTTTTCTTTGCTCTGGGGACGGCCTTTTATACCCGAGGTTGATGTTTTAAAGGGAAAAGGGCCCGTGACTACAGAGTTTGCACCAGAAATATCCAGTACAATGGGGGTCACCGTGCCGTTTCTAGAACGCTTACGTGTGATGGGCCTGGTTGCTAGGTATTGATCGGTTGTCAAGCTTCGTTGCTTAGGTTTTTCCGAAGTTAGAAGTCTAGACGTCTAGACATGACGCACGAACTTTCTGAGTTCATTGGTCTTAGACACCGAATAGGATATGCATTTTTAAGTTACTTACGGGTTTATGAAATACTTTTGATTGTTTGTATTTGTGGGTCCAGATCCACGACCACCACTGATTTCGTAAGTTTTCTTGTTTCTGAAGAGTCCCCAGATAAATCGAACATACCCCAGAGCATTTAAGTTGTCTGTTTTGCAAATTTCATCAAGTACCAAGAACAGTGCACAGCACAAAACTTACGGTACGAAGGGTGATCTATGCGATCTACTTGGGAATATTTCTTATTGTCATCAATGTCATCGTGACAGGGTTACTTATACTATTGCCTCTGAAGTACAGTAAGGGACAAAAACTAATATTGTCTTTCCAGGAACATTTTGTAGCAGACGATTTTCTTTTCTGTACTGATGGGACCAAGCAAAAGTTGAAAAAAGGTACAGTGCCATCAGCGTTTTCGTACCGTGTGAGACCTCTACCAAAGCCGCGAAGATCAAGACACAAACAGCTTCACGGTTTGCATCGAATTGACCATGCAAGTCATGGTTCCACAATCATCAAAGATCATGGTTACTCCCAAGACCCCAATTCCAACAGTAGTGGAACAAACTTCAAGCTTATTCCCAAGCTTGAAGAAACATCACGTCAAGAGGAGAATGCATTTGAGGAGACTTATGAGGACAATCCTTCAATTACCTTTTCACACGAGGTTCCAACCATGTGCCACATCTGCCACATGTTTTCAGACGAGGTAATCTTACAAACGATGGCTCATTATTTAATCTTGTGTTGTTGTATTATTGGTGATTTGCTTCGGAGTCTCTGGTACCTTCAAAACACCACAATGTGATAAGTAGGGGTCGGAAACATTTGGAAAATATCCATGATTTTTTGGATTTTTCAGGTTAAATTAAGTTCTAATCTAAAACCAAGGATATTCTAGGAAATTCAAAATTTTTGGTCATGTTTAGGCGAAATTTTGAAGAACTACCAAGCATAACTTCATCTTTATCGTTTCAGGGTTTCGTTCTATCATATGATGTATTATAATAACCTAAAAGTTACATTTCTTTTTCTAGGCCAAATGGTGGAGGGAAAGGATCAAGAAGAACAGAAAGACTATTAAGACCTTGAGACAGAGATTAAAGATGTGCAATCAATCAGTTCAGCGAATGCAGTCACAATTAAAAGTACTAACCACTCAACTTCACAAAGCAAGCGTTGGCTCGTCATTAATTATTTTTGCGAAAAATCAGATTGCTTGCATGGAAAGAGAAGTATGATAAAATCCAATTATTGACTGTGATGGTCCAACACAACTATAAATCAAGGGTTGAAGGTGCGATTTGCTTGTGGACAGTCGGGTTACGACGCTCTCCTTAAACAAGAGTTCCCTCTGCCATCATTGAGGACATTGCAGAGGAGAACCAAAGACATTTCGTTCGACTCTGGGATTCTATACGACGTTTTTAGCATGATGGCACTCAAGACTGAATACATGTCATCCCAAGACCGGATATGCTGTCTTCTCTTAGACGAAATGGCAATAACATCAGGGAACTTTTATGACTCTTCTACAAATAGCCTTGTGGGTCATGTGACCTTACCTGATCATGATGGTGATGCCTCAAAAGCCCTGGTTCTCATGTTAGGAGGGATTGCCACCCAATGGAAGCGACAGTGGCTTACTTTTACACCGGTAATAGCACCAACGGTAAGGTATATGCCAATATCATCACAAGTGTCATTCTCGAAGCATCCAAGATTGGGCTGAAAATAGTCGCCGTTACCAGTGATGTGGGAACCCCCAATTTGGCCATGTGGAGAGAGTTCGGTCGGTGGGATTGTCGGGAGAGATTCAAGTTAGACAACTTGCATTCCAAATCCATCTTGGGAAAGTTAGGCTCTGTCATTTCTGGCAGATAGGTCTCATCTTCTGAAGAACCTCCGAGCCTCCTTGAGCAATGCGAGTGCATTTAGAATCCCAGGGAGTTTTCGGATCAAGGCCAATCTTCCTCAGGGAAATGTGTCCTTGAGACATGTTAAAACTTAATAGACTTACTTTTTAGTACAGGACTCCACTTGGAGAACTGCCTTGATGTTAAAATTAGAATAGAACAGAGTCGCCCCACCCCCTAACTGTCTGAAATCATGACTGCAGGTCATGCAGGCATGTCGAAACTTAATAACACGGTTTCTCTTTCAAAATGAACTTCAATGGAGAAAGAGACATTATGTTCAAATGTTGAACGCACCACAAGATCAAGAGTATCCATTCCAAACCAAGGTTGGGTGACAACGATCCACCCCTTTCCGAAAGAGGGCAAGACTGCTCAAGCAAACGAACGCTCGAGCGTACCCAGCGAACCCCTCGAACGAACAGGGCGCTCTATGAATGAGAGCGCCGACACTAAAACGAGACATATCACCAAAGTACCGACATATTATGACCACAGGTTATGAGGCACGCCCGAAGGGCGCACCGTGTAAGTGGCGACGAAGGAGCCAGCTAGTTGGTTTACAAAATCACCATTTCCCGTTGATTGAACAGATTGCATTGCTACTTCAGAGGTGATTTCTATTAGTAAAAACATGATTTCTTCAGTGTCTTCTAAGAAATTCCAAGGGTAGCATTGTGTCGGCACATCCTTGCACTATTTTAAGAGTGGAGGACAGGGGTTTGGCATTATTCCTCCAACATTGGTCAAAAATCCGCTAGATATTCCAGAAAAAATATCGAGCACAGAGTTTCATCCTGCGCAACAACTTGAGACTGCACCCTGTCTGGCTCTATGGTTTTATAAAGACGTCAGTGAGCCCCAAAGGCAAACACACACATAGTTCCAAAGAAGTGTCGTTGAAAGTCCCTGCTTTCAAAATTGATGCTAGGACCGCAAACGCCTTCCATGATTCCAGGGTCCCCAGACAAACCAGTAGCTAATCAGCAAACTTCAAATGCAAGCACAAAGACAGCAATAAACCCCAAAAGTGCTTACGGAATTCTGTCCATCCTTGCTGGAAACAAGAAAGCATAAAAGCTGAGATTTGGAAAAAAATCTTTGAAGTGCTATACTGCCAATGTTTTGGCTGTGACTCTATGCATTCATCTTCACGCCGTCTGTAGCTTGCTTTTTTGTTATTGGAGTTTAATACAAGATAAAAAAGGAAGGGGAGCATCTACCCTTTCATATCTTTCTTCAATTTTTAACAGAGATTGCAGATGAATTGAGCGACCCCAGCTTCTATCTTTTTACCGCAAAGACGAGATATTTGGTTCATCACAGATGGTTTCCCATGAATCCCGTTCTATTGCCGCTTCTCAAAATGGACACATCTCAGATGGTCCATCGACGGAGAGAAGTCCATATGTGATCCACCAACCCTCCAAACATCGGACCAATTGTTGCCACTCATTTGCTCAGATGAGCATTGAAGACAGACGCCACCTGGTTAAAGAAAAAAAATTGTGTTACCGATGTGTGGGTTTCCACAGGGTTGATCGTTGCACTTCTACTGAGGTTTGTTATTACTATTGGTCTCTATCGCACCATTCTGTCCTTCATAAAGACAACGTACCACGTGTACGTAACAGGAGAGTCCAGAAACCGAGTTTCAAGCCAATCAAGGACAAGGGAACCTAATACTTTTTTTTTTTTTGGTTTGGTTTGGTTTTTCACGGGCTTTTCTAACCGCTACAGGGAATGTAATCCCCAGTACTATTAAAATGAAAGATTAT
>NC_081451.1:14861570-14863956 GCF_007210705.1 Tigriopus californicus
AATTGGGCGACAAAGAATATCTTTACAAGTTCGGAGCTTGAAAGTGCAAATCAATCCATCTTTTCCTAGCATGGCCTCAATCACAACCCCTAACGGCCACCGTGGTCGTTTGACATTGTCTTCCATTATGAGACAGACATCTCCAATCTTTGGAACCTCTTCTTCTACGTACCATTTTCGCCTAGATATCAAAGTAGGAACATATTCCTTGGACCATCGCATCCAAAATTGGTCCATGGTTTGTTTCAAATGCCAATATCTCCTCGAAAACGATTCTGCCACCCCCGTGACTGGTGGCAAATGAAAGATCGGTCGCCCCAATATCAGATGAGCCGGTGTGATGGGGCTCACATCAAGATCATCTGTGCTTTGAGATGTTAGTGGTCTTGTATTCATGGTTGCTTCAATTTCGGTTAATATTGTCGTCAATTCTGAATACGAAAGTAACGACCCACCTAACACTTTCCTTAAAGGCTCCTTGAGGCTCCGATTCAGGTGTTCCTAGAATGCTCCTGGATGTGGAGCTCTCTCGGTAATGAATTTCCACTTGATGGCGCGATTGCTCAAAAATCTTTGTAAAGCTCCTGAATCGACCTCAATTTTGTTGAGCCTGTTGTATGCTCTTCTCAATACTTGGTCGGCTCGGATGAAACACTTGGCATTATCACTAAAAATGGTTAAGGGATTGCCTCTTCGACTGACCATTCTTGTTAATGCCGATAAGAATTCCTCTGTGCTCATACTATTTGTGAGTTCAAAATGCACTCCACGACTTGCTGAACAGGTAAACACGCATATATAGCCTTTCCGTGGTGCTCCATCGTCTCCTCTTATCCAGAGGGGACCTGTAAAATCTAGCCCCACGTGTGTAAAAGCGGGCGAGACTGACACTCTCTCTTTGGAAGAATACCCATCCATTGTTCCAATGGTTTTGAGCGGTACTGGCGACAGACCATGCACCTCCTCAATGTCTTTCTGACCTCTGATCGTCCGTGTATGATGTGGAATTTCCCTCTTAGCAGCCCCAACGTTGTCTCTTGAGGTACATGTGCCTCTCATGGACGGATTGAATAATCAAAGCCACCAACACATCGTTGCTTGGGAGAAGAATGGGGCCCTTTGTTTCAAATGGCAAATCAGCCTGAGAAATGCGGTCACCTGTGACCAACAGGTTCCTTGATGGGCACACCCTTGGATTCAAAGGCAGAAGGTTGCTCTCCGTTGGAATTGGCTTCCCGTCTTGGAGCAGACGAAACTCAACAAACTTCTTGGCTTGCATAATTCGGCACACACGTTGCTCTGCCAGTTGTAGCTCTTCAGAGGACAATTCCTGCGAGCTCAGGTGTGGGTCAAAAGGCTCTTTTTGAACCACCTTGACATCCTACCCACCACCCGAATTAACTTGTTGAAGGATGAATATCTTAAGAGGAATTCGTCATAGGGTTCCGGCGTGGTATTTGTCATGGTTGCGACGTGATCACTTGTTCTTCATTCACCCTAGTGGTTATATTTTCAAGCGTCTCCTCTGGCAAATCAGGCCATTGGAACCGTGGCTTCTTGAGCCACTCTGGTCCATGCCAATAGAGAGCGCTATCCTTCACGTCTCGCAAAGATGCACCCCGACTGAGCAGATCACTTGGGTTCTCTACTCCTGGACAATGAAACCATTCGTTAATCTGAGGGTCGTTGTGAATCTCCTGTACTCGATGTTTCACAAACGTTTTCCACACGTGACTCGGCCGCATTAGCCAAGCAAGTACGATGGCAGAGTCCGTAAAGTATGCTTTTGTCTCTGTGCGGCATTCCAAGGCTTCTTCCACATACTTCACCAGGCGGCATACAAAATGTGCGGCAAGGAGCTCGAGCCTTGCGATTGATTTGAATTTCAACGGCGCTACTTGGGTTTTGGCAATCATGAACAAAACTCTCACCAAACCCGCTGAGTCTTCCACGCACGCGTATACTATTGCACCATAAGCTCTTTCACTTGCGTCCCCAAATCCTACCAAACGCACACCTTGATTTAGCTAGAATTTTCCAATCCACCAGGGCACCTTTATGCTTCTGAGCATTAGGATCTCCTGGCACCACACTCTGAAATCTTCTGCAATCTTCCCTTCAATGACCTCGTCCCACGCGACCTTCTGCTTCCAAAGCTCTTGAATTGGTTCCCATACGTTTCCCCCAACGCAATCTTCGCCTGTGGATTTCCGCCCGGTGATCTCCGCCATAGTGAACTCCGCCAACGGCAATCTCCGCCACCATCAAATTCCCCCACGGTGAACTCCGCCATAGGGAACTCCTCCAATGGTGAATTCCTCCAGGAGTGAACTCCCCCACGACGATCTCCGCCATGGATAACTCCGCCAACAACAATCTCCGCCAG
>NC_081451.1:14864007-14870064 GCF_007210705.1 Tigriopus californicus
GTGTTGACAACTGCAGTATCTTACTTGAAGCCGTGAAAATCAATTTCGCCGACGTGTTGGGCACCACACTGGATGAGGCAGCGGGAGTGATATAAGGTCCCAAGATGCACATTCACCTGCGTCCGGACTTGAAGGTACGTCCACTCAGCGTGGCCACGGTACGCCCGGTGCCCAAACACTTCGAGGGGATGGCCACCAAGCTCATTAGTGAATTACTAACATCCGGCGTGCTTGTGCTGGAAACAGGGCCCACAGAATGGTGTTCACCGGCACACTTTGTCCCCAAACCTGGGGGCAGAAGCTGCGGTTGGTCACCGATTAACGGCGGCTCAATGAGGCTGTGATCCGCACGGTGCACCCGTTTCCGGCCGCTGCGGATCTCATCAAGCGGATTGACCCCCCCTCCAGGTACTATGCCAAGATCGACGCCATACATAGTTACTTCCAGATACCTCTGAATGAAGAATCTTCCAAACTGACTACTTTTCTCTTACCTTCAGGCAGGTACCGCTACTTGGGGGCCCCAATCGGCCTCAATACCTCATCGGATGAATTCTGTTGCCAGATGGATAAGGCGGTCGAAGGGCTGCCCTGGCTGCTGAAGATTGTGGACGACATGCTGGTCCAAGCCCCCGATCTGAAGACTCTCTTTGTACGTCTGGAAGACGTTCTCATGAGGTGTCGTCAGTCGGGCATGAAGATCTCCTTGAGCAGGCTAGAGGTGGGGAAAAATTAAAATTTGCGGGGTTTATTGTGTCTGGGGACGGGGTCCGGCCCAAACCAGAGAAATTGGCGGCTGTGGCGGACTTCCCTGCCCCCAAGAATACAACCGAGCTCCGAGGATTTCTGGGCCTCGTTAATCAATTGGGACACTTTATTCCAGATGTGTCCCACATGTTGGTGCTCATGCGGGGGCTTCTAAAAAAAGACGTGGTATATCAATGGCTCCCCTGTCACCAAGCCGAATTTAAGGTGTTGAAGAAGGCTCTCACATCTGACATGGTGGTCAGGGCGTTTGACCCAGCGCTACCCACAAAACTTCTCACAGATGCGTCGCGGTGGTTTGGCATTGGTTTTGCCCTAGTTCAATTTGAGCCCGCTGGCCAAATACGTTTAATCAGCTGCGGCTCTCGCAGCTTGACAAAGTGCCAACAAAACTATGCGACCATCGAACTCAAGTGTTTAGCTATTGTGTGGGCAGTGGAGAAATTGGCGTACTACCTGAGAGGTATGCAAAAGTTCGAGATAGTGACAGACCATAAACCACTCCTTGGAGTATTTAACAAAGCCCTCCAAGAACTCTCAAACGAGCGCCTCCTGCGATTCCGGGAACGATTGGTGGACTATAATTTTACATTGTCCTGGACCGCGGGAAAGGAGCATCTTATTGCCGATGCCTTATCCCGAGCCCCAGTATTTCCCTGCAAGGACGAGCCGGATGCTACCGTGTTAGCCCTCAGTGTACGTATTTTTGGGGCGGACCTGGCTCTCAGGTCTGTTGTCNTTATGAGGCCCTAGTGCAGTGTTTTCTTTCAGGAGGAGACCCAGCGACCAACCCCTCCTCACGGGCCTACACTTGTGTGTGGCCGGAGGTGAGCCCACACCAAGAGGGGGGTCCCGCTTACTCGTCCTTCAGGGGACTCGGCTCATAATCCCCCAGTCGGCCCGGGCGGGCTTACTCCGGCTCCTCCACGCATCCCATTGTGGCATGGTGAAGACATATCAACGCGCTCACCAGCTGTACTACTGGCCTGATATGAAAAATGCCATATCTCAGTTGGTGCAGAGTTGTGGGGCGTGCCAGGGAAGACTGCCTAGCCAGCCCATTGAGACCATTGGGGAGCTTTCAGTCCCCAGAGAGCCCATGAGCCATGTAGGAGTGGACCTTTTCCACTTCAGGGGTCAGAATTGGCTTGTAATGGTAGATCGCTATTCAGGATTCCCATTCTGTCAGCAATTAAGGTCGACAGTCACTGCCAGTGTCACTGGAGCGCTACTACAATGGTTTTATGATTGGGGGTTTCCTCGGGTTATCCGGTCGGATGGAGGACCTCAGTTCCGAGGGACGTTCACGGAATTTTGCCTCAAACGAAATATTCTGCATGAGCTTTCCAGCCCCTACAACCCTTGCTCTAATGGCCTGGCAGAGGCTGCGGTCAAGGCTGTGAAATTTCTGCTCGGCAAGTGCAAGGATGCCGGGTCGAAGCCCTATTGGAGCATCGCAACACGACACGGGAGGACGGGTTCAGCCCGGCCAAAGCATTCTTGTTCCACCAACAACGCACCCTTTTACCGGGCCTCCCAAGGCACAAGTTCGACCGGGATGAGTTCGAGACCGTGAGAAGTGCATCCCGTCAGCAAAAAAGGAATGCCAATGACAGATCAGCTCATGATCTCACCATTCTCACAGTGGGCACCAAAGTGCTGATGGAACACCTGGTCAGCAAAGCGTGGGACGCTCATGGCACTATCTCAGACGTCTTGGAATCAGGTCGTTCATACAATGTGATGTACGAGGCCACGGACAAAGTATATTGGCGAAATCGACGATTCCTACGTCCATTGAGAGGTGCTGACAAGGGTGCTGGCGTTGTGCGTGGAAGTGCTACTTTCATGGGGATATTACGACCGGCCATTCGCCGTTAAGCTCGACTGCAGAAAGGACACGTATCATTTGCTGATACGCTGACAGTGTTTGAGTGATACCATGGGCAGTAACATGGCAAAGGCTCCCGAAGTGCGGGAACAAAGCGTGGAACAATCCTCCGGCACACACCTGTTGGAACTGCACTTGCCCACGATGGGCTTTGGGTATAGCCTCCTTCATTTTTCTGTTAGTGTTGGTTTTGTGCCATTTGGCGTGCTTGAGGCGCTTCTGCGGCACTCCCGTGCCAGCTCGGCACTATGTGGGGGGGAGGCAGGTGGAGCATTCCCCATGTTGTCATATGGGAACTCATTCACTTCGAGGCCTTCGTGGTTGCCATATGAGATGGCGAATCTAGGCTACATAGAAGCTCTCACCCACCACAGTAGGCCCCGTTGAGGAGCCCCTCACCCAACACTGTCTCGACTGGTGGAGTTGCCTGCCGAATAAGGAGCTGCCCAAACCCCAAACGCTGACATTTTCCGCGAGTTATCAGTACCCTGAGTGCAATACGTCCTTATCATTTCTTTCCATCCTTTCTCATTCTTGTTTGTTGTGCATCGCGTTAATGTATACCTATCTCGAGGGAGGTGTAGTGCAATTCAGATATAGTAAAAAAAAAGTGGCTGGATGCGAAGTCCAGTCAGTCATATCACAGATCCCGATGAGTGTACATTTCAGTTATCGGGATAGCAGAGGACACATCTCCTTGTCAATGTTCCATTCCAACCCCAGTGTGGAAGTAACGTTTGGTCCACACTCCATACCGTCGAGGTCCACTATCAATCCTGGCATTCACAATTTGTCGGGAATCTGTCTCATCACTTCTTTCGAGTTTGACGCGAATTTCGCAATCGTCCAACCCCCTTCCTTGAAGAGATTGATCAGCTCGTGAGATAATTTAGAAACGGCAACTTCGCTCTCTCCTCCAGTGGCGATATCAGCCACGAAAATATTTCTCATCACTTCCTTGCATGCTCTCGGATAACGCTCTTTGATCTTAGGATCATTGACATGCATGTTCACTGTGTTCATAGCCAAGAATGGGCTACAAGTAACTCCAAACATAATGCACCTCATAGCATAGATTTGTGGTACCGCATCCATTTTGCAATCTCTCCATAAGTACAATTGATAGTTCTGAGCACTCTTAAGAACAAGCGTTTGGCAAATATTAAACATTCTAGGATTTGTTCGAAACTCGTTCCATCTGGTGTTTACATCCATATCTTGAAACTTCGGGCGTTCTAGGATCGTATGATTTCGTTCACAACATGGACAACACCGTCCCGCCTGTCCCTCACTTCCAGCGATCAGTGTCTGACTTGAAAAGAAACGCTGCACTCCGGCATTTATTGGTTTTTTCCCTTTTCTTCTCTTCCCGGTTGTCCGTTCCTCCGGTCTTCATGTCCACTGCTGCTTCCTTTGATTCGACCTTAGCCGTAAGAAATGCAAGAAATTGTTTTTCAGTGGCAAACTCGTCTTTTTCTATTTCTTGAGCAATCTTTAATTCCCATTCCTCTCGAATCTCCTTTGGCAATTTTGATTCCATGATTGGCATGAGCGGAATTTCGACCGTGGGTTCGACCTTTTGGCTACAAATAGCGGTGAGATGATTGCAAAATGTGTCCCTCATTGCTCGTAACGCTTTAAAATCTGATGCTCCGGGTTTTTCTTGTTCCAAGATCGAATGGATGATATGACGAAATATTAAGTGATTTCTTCCAAATCTCTCGCGCACCTCCTGAATTGCATCGTCGTAATGTTCAGCCGTCGTCGGCATTCCCATCAATCAATGAAGTTTATTCCGGTTGGATTTTTGATCATATTTACCATCATAATAGATCTTCGAAGAATATCTTTTTTAAGTCATGGAGAAGCCTACCTTCTCCAAGTCCCGGTTATAGTTTTTAGAATGTTCCCTTGCAAGTTTCATAACTGTTCTGCCTTCAAGCATGCAATGTCTTTTGGCGGTTTATCTTTCATTAAAAAACGACAACAAGTCATTAAAAGTCAGCCATGTCACTCTACGAGGAAGAGGATCAAACTTTTACATAAATTAAGAGTTGACAAGGGACGCAAATGCAGCTCCATGGAAATGAAATAAAAAAAACATTTCTTAACGAACGATTTTATCACTCAGAATGAGAGATGCTTCTGGGATAGCAATAGTCAAACACAACCACGCAAGTTTTCAAATTCAGATTGGATTAATCAATATGATTACCAAACGAACAAAATTGCAACTGTCAATCAGATCGAATTGATGTGCCAGGATCTACGAGCACTACAGTATGGAGCAGAAAAATCACTACTTTTACACTTAAACAAATTAATGTTTTCAAAAATTCGCGGGCACTATCATAAATGACCTACTTGCGCTAGAGATAAGATACTAATCACCTATTCAAGAATAGTCTAAATTAGCCAAATCTAAAACAATCAATACTAAATCTTAAGCTTAAATCGTTGACAAATGAGAGCACTCGTTGCGCTAAATGTCCAAAAACTTAAACATTTATTCCAAATGTGTGATTCATCACCTAAAATGGCAGGAATAAGTTTTGGGTTTTAACAAACAAATGTTTTATTGGAGGATAGGCCTTGTGCTGTCTTTGAATTCAATTGAGATTGGAACATTTGGGGCATCATTTTTGTTACGGCAACGCGTGCAACTCATCCTTTGGGAGCCGTTAAACCACAAAAAAGTACAAATAGGGTGTTTGGCCTTGTGTTTTGGGATTTTAAAACCAATATTGTTCTACTGGTGGATAGATCGCGTGCTGTCTTTGACTTTAATTGCGATTGGAACGTTTGAGTCATCAGTTTCGGCAACGAGTTCAATTCGTCCTTTGGAAGCCATTAAATCAAGAGGTAGTAAAAAAAGGGTGACAAGCCCCTGATTTTGGATGTTTTTGGCAAATGCTGCTTTACTGGGGGATAGACCACGTGCTGTCTATGACTTTAATGGGGATTGGAACATTTGAGGCATCATTTTTGTTTCGGCACTGCTTGCAACTTGTCCTTTGGGAGCCGTTAAATCAAGAGTTATGAAAAATAAGAGTGCCAATCCTTTGATTTTGGATGTTTTAAGCAAAAGCTGTTTTATTGGGGGATTGACCACGTGCTGTCTATGATTTTATTGGCGATTGAAACATTTGAGGCATCACTTTAGTTTCGGCAATGCGTGCAACTCGTCCTGTGGGAGCTGTTAAATCAAGAGGTATTAAAAAAAGGGTGACAAGCCCTTGATTTTGAATGTTTTAAGCAAATGCTGCTTTACTGGGGGATAGACCACGTGCTGTCTATGACTTTAATGGCGATTGCAACATTTGAGGCATCACTTTAGTTTCGGCAACGCGTGCAACTCGTCCTGTGGGAGCTGTTTTATCAAGAGGTAGTAAAAAAAGGGT
>NC_081451.1:14870115-14879255 GCF_007210705.1 Tigriopus californicus
CAGTGAGCATCTCATCAGAAACTGAGATGTCACGCCATCAGGACCAGGAGAGCTCGAAAGCCTCAAGTCCCTGATGGCCTCTAAAGCATCTTGATCTGTGACTACAAGATCATCTAAACGCTCAACTTGACTAACCTTGTCAATCTCAACAGACTCATCTTCAGAGTTATGAGCTGATCTCCAAGCATGTTAGCCATAGTCTTTACATTGCTAATGGCTTCCCCATCAACCTCAAAAGGCCCAACAGAGTGTTTCATTTTTCTCTTAGAGTTTGCATAAGAGAAAAAAGCCTTTGGATTCGACCTGACCTCCTGAACCACCTTATTCTCAGTTTGTAACTGGTCATATTCAATGGAGGCCTTAATCTTACCCTGAACTACGTCCAACTTTTTTAGGAGACTAGCCACAATTACTGGATTCGAAGTGCTCTTCAGTCTTTTTGCTAGTTTGCAACTCTTTTTGAACAAAGTCTTCCTATATTTTGGAATTTTTGTCCGTGTACCACCTTTCGGAACACATTCAGAGATTGCTAGACTGGAGCAAACTTCCTTAAAAACTGAAACTAATTTATCAATGGCTGCATTGATGGACGATTCCTGTTTCAGAATTGAAATTAGGTCAAGTTCTTCTAATCTTTCTATAATCAATGGCCAATGTTCATCTTTGAACTTGAACTTAGCCAGAACTACGCAAGCGCATGTGCAAATGCGTAAGTCTCGTTCAACGAGACTTTAAGGATACATGTTATAAGTCTAGTTCAATGAGACTGCCATGTGACCAAGAGTTACGTGTTGATGGTGAAAGTCTCGTTCAACGAGACTTTTAGTATCACACAAGCTAGTGCTGCATCCGGTCTCGTTCAACGAGACCGCCGCAGCGCTCAAAATATCTCAAATCGAAAAATGCTTTCAAATTTGAAAAATGATTTAAGGAAATGTATATATGCATTCCAGAGCATTTCAATTTTTAATGAGATTTTAATGGATGGGGTGGGGGGGTCTGTGTAAAAATCACCATATTCTCATTTTCATCACATTTTATTATGGTAAAATTACTAAAACATTCATTGTAGTTTATTCTTTCTTTATCTTCTTAATCAGCTGGTGTGATTGGTCAATGATGAAACCCAGGGGCATTCCCAAGCCCACGCCTCCCCCAACCATCACTGAGGTTGTAAACCCTCTCAGTAACTCGCGAAGTCTGTTTTTGGTTTCTGGGTCTTCTGCGGCGACGAAGCCTTTATCCCCCAAAACGGAGATCAGCTCTTCGATCTACCCCGCTCGAGCAGTTACACCGACGTGAGGCTGTTAAACGCCTATGGGAGGCTGCTGAACGCCGATGTGAGGCTGTTGACCACCGGCGTCAAGCGACTGGGGATCGCTGCGCTGAGTTCCGTTTCGCAGGACGTATTTGTCGTAGAGGACGAACGCGCCAAAGCCCATGGTCAACACGACGGCGCACCCAACGGCGCACCCGACGATCCCGATGACGACTTCTCGATTCATGTGACTGGATGCCGCTTCCATTATTGATTCCTCCACTCCAACCCTCGAACNGTAAAATTACTAAAACATTCATTGTAGTTTATTCTTTCTTTATCTTCTTAATCAGCTGGTGTGATTGGTCAATGATGAGACCCAGGGGCATTCCCAAGCCCACGCCTCCCCCAACCATCATTGAGGTTGTAAAACCTCTCAGTAACTCGCGAAGTTTGTTTTGGGCTTCTGGGTTTTCTGCGGCGCCAAGCCTTTATCCCCCAAAACGGAGATCAGCTCTTCGATCTACCCCGCTCGAGCAGTTACACCGACGTGAGGCTGTCGAACGCCTATGGGAGGCTGCTGAACGCCGATGTGAGACTGCTGAACGCCGATGTGGGGCTGTTGACCACCGACGTCAAGCGACTGGGGATCGCTGCGCTGAGTTCCGTTTCGCAGGACGTATTTGTCGTAGAGGACGAACGCGCCAAAGCCCATGGTCAACCCGACGGCGCACCCAACGACGCACCCGACGATCCCGATGACGACTTCTCGATTCATGTGACTGGATGCCGCTTCCATTATTGACTCCTCCACTCCAACCCTCGAACCCTCCAGCAGTGTGGTGTCTCATCAGCTAAAGCAGAGAGCCGAGAGGAAGGGAAACAGGGTTACCAGGTTTGAATACCTGCTATCGGCCAAAATAATTTGTTTTTCGGCCAAAAAATTTGAAAAAAGGCCAATGTTTTTTTTTTTACAGAATAGGTAAAATATAACTAAAAACCCTCCATTAAAGCGTTTCTAATGCTTGTGATGGTTTAACTACAGATTTTAGAGTCTCCGTGGACAAGACAAATGCTCCGCTGTGCTTGCGAGAGAATGAATAAGACATAATTAAATGATTCATGTAGTTTTAGCTTCTCCAAACTCGTTGCGTTGGGTACTAGAGCCAAGCAAAAGTCTAATTGGATTAGACTCTACATAAAGTTAGCAAAGGTCTTATTCAATTAAACTGTCACCTTGATGTCTCGCTGCACCCTGTGGGTGCGCGCAAGCGCTCAGTGCTGCACACTACATCTAGTCACCAAAGTCTAATTCAATTAGATTCTATGGGCACATGCTCAGCTGTGCAACCGCTGCGCCTTTGGACAAATAATCATGTAGTTTTAGCTTCCCAAAAAAACGTTTGGTACTAGAGCCAGACAACCACGTCAAGGTAGTACATGCTCTGTCTGGTATGCTTCATGAGCATGTTTCTAGTCAGATTCATGTATGCTCTGTCCACTCTGCAGTTCAATACTTGTACTATAGTCCCATTCAAGATTAGTATCCTCCATACAATCTTTTGTTTTCACCACTTCGCGGGCGGGTAAAGTTGCTTAAGATTCCACTTCTGTTTTCTCTTCAATTTGTGCATCCAAAGAAATCTTGCTAAAGTCATACTTCCTTTGTGCTATGTATTCTGTTATAGATTTATGATTATGCACTAGGAGAGTGAAGTCAACACCAATGACACTTAATCTTGGACATTTTTCAAGAAGCTCTGATGATTTCACATATTTGTACAGCATGCTCTTGCACTTTCCAAAAAAATTAATTGACTCTTCAAGGCCTTTTATGTCAAGATAAATCTTAATCATTTTCCCAATGAGCAGCTGAGAGTATAGTTTGAAACAACCACTTGCCTTTTCCTTTTCACTTAAGTAGTCTCTTATTTTTGTTTCTTCTTCTCTGAAAGCATCTATATCACCAGAATAGAAAAGTTGCTCAATTTTTCTCATTTCTGAAGTAGTGCCAGTAAATGTCCTGCTCACTGTAGCATTTTCATCAATGAGATGCATTAATTTCTCTTGCTGTTCACTAAATTTCTTTGGTTTCTGTAATTCATCTATGTTAGGAGGTTGGTCTTTAAATTCACTAAGTATTTGGTCCAAAAGCTTATCCAAACAATGCCTGGTCGTGGAATTCACTTTTGAAGGATGTTTTTTCACAAATTTGGTTTGTATTTGAAGTTTTTTGAGTGTTTTTGCGTTGTTTTGTGACATTTTGTTCTTTGTTGTTGTTGGTTTGAGTGTGACTTTACAAGTGAGCTGTGAGTTCAGCTGCAAAACATGCGGGGAAATTTCTGAAGCAAACATGATGCAATAACATGTACTAGAATATTCTGTTCTGCATGGGTTTTCCCCACTGTGCAAAACAAGTTTTCTGATGTCAGCATGGTGCAATAACACATGCTAAAATATGCAGAGGTTTTCCCCACTTTACTGAAACAGGTTTTCCCTTTGCTTTCCTTTTCTCTGAAGCTTGCAAGAAAATTCTCCCATGAGCGCAGCATGAGCGCAGCGAGGGATCACTCAACCTCCTAGTTAGAAAATAACCCTTAACAAAAGTTATATTTTTGAAATCAGCAGAAAAATTTAATTTTAATGGTATGTAACATTTGGTATTTCATCTTGAAATTTTATTTCTCATTTCAGGTAGGTTTGAATGAATATTTCTTTCACTAGAATAAATTAACGCATTAACTTGATCATTCAGTTTTTCAATCTTTTGATTTTTATCCACCGCAAGCGCAGCGAGAGAACGATTTTGATAGTTCACAAACCATAACAGTGTTATTATAATGACAATTACTAAAAGTCCAATATATTCCATTTTACTTTAATAATAATAGTTTCTGAAAAATGTCATCTAACTCTTTTAAACCTTCATTTTTACCGCTAACTTTCCTTGTTTCAATATCTTTTTGTTTATTTAGTGAAAAATTTTCAAGGTTTTCTGAAGACTTATTGTTATTCCTAATGAAATCTTTAAGTTTATTTTCTAATCCATCAGATATAATCCGATATTTTTCAGCTTCTTGGGTTTTATCCAACATTTCTTGGTAAACTACTTCAGCGAATTCAATTAATTCATTTTGCGTTTTTTGCTTCATTTTTCCTATTTGGTATCTTAAGAATAATATTTTTGGCTTCTTTTTCATTAGCTTTGTGTGTTAGTTCTAATTCAATTTCTTTGATTTCACAATAAATAGTTACATTACAAAGATTTAGTTTTTTGGCAATTTCAGAGACTTTCATTCCATTGTTTAGTTCACTAATAATGAAATCTCGTCTTTTTTTGTGCATGATTTCGCGATTTCTGGCTAGCATTTTATTTATCTGAGAAAAATTGTTATAAAATGTAAAACAATGTAAATAAATTGTATCTAATTGAATAAAATTTGTATATGAATTGAATCTAGGTGTATACAAATTGCATATATTTGAACATAAGTTGTTGTTGATTGTATTTAATTGTTTAAGTATATAAGCAAGAAAAAGGATATTTTTCTCAAAATTAGTTAAACATAATGGTTATAAACATCAAATGGCACTTGAAAAGGAAGAAATACAAATGTTAAAGGCAACAGCTCCAATATACCCACTATTAGAAAATGCTGAGCGACCTGTGGACGCCGTGTTGGTGCGCGATAAAAACAACACAAAAGCTGATTTAATGTATCGTCTAAATCGAACAAATGACCTTCTAAATGAACTTAAACAGGAAAAGAAACATTATGAAACTGTTTATAAAAAAATATAAAATATTTCATAAAACCTTATACACAACTCAACTTGCATGTAATTCATCATCAGTTATATCTGAAACCTGCACTGCAGGGGGCTTAGTAACTGGATTGGGTGCAGCTGATGTTGTTCCATTAGGCTTTGTAAGTGTGGCAAGTGGTTGTATTGGCATATTCATGGGTATTTTTGATCAAAAAGTTCTAAAAAAGATAAAGAGACATTCAAAACTGGTCCAGTTAGCAGCAACAATGAATAGTGAAATCATTCAAAAGTATCTTAAGGACCAACAGATAACGAAGGAGGAATTTAGTGAAGTTTTGAAGATACTTGAAAAATATTAAACATTGAAAGAAAAACTTCGTTCAAAATCACAACTTGTAGGAAACTTGGAAACTTTAAAAGCTGAATTCATTGAGCAAGGAAAGAAACTAGCATTTCTTGAGGCTATGCAGCGGGATGCGCCTCTGGCTACAGCGCTACAGCCAAGCACGCAACACCTAAGCTAGTGTGCAGGGGGCAAAGCCCGCTCAAAAGTAATCTAAAGTTCAGGTAACCAAAGTTAAAATGAACATTTTACAAAACTATGCACTTCTAAATATTATTTTTATAACATATTTTTCTAGTACCTGTTGTACACGTGCACTTGTGCACGTGTACAACATGAAATTGAAATTCATGAAATTGAGGTGCTCTATCTAATTCATTTACTAGAACATCTCCTTTGAGTAATCTTTCTTTAACTTTTGTACCAGGTCCAGTGAATTTATGACCTGGTATATCCAATTCTGGTAACATTTTTGAGTTTAATAAATCATTTACTACCCCATGACCTATTTTTTTACCAGTAATTTCGATGTCTTGACAAGTCTGTATTCACAGATGAGGTCTCTAACGAAAAAAGAATGGGTCGAGAAAAATTTGCAAAATTTGCTGGAGCAATGCTGGCATTCAATACACAGGGCCCCATGACATATGATCCCATTTTGACTTTGGTTAGTATTGTTACCATGTAATTTGTGACAAAAATTGGCAAATTGGCCATGACATTCGTTAGAGTGGGCATTGATCCAACAAATTTCGTAAATTTAACTCAAACCCCTCGATTTACGTTAGAGGCCTCATCTGCGAATAGAGACTTGTCAATACATTGAAAGTACTGGTTTCATCGAAAAATGCCAATTTTTGACACAAATCGAATAATTTTAATTGTTTGGCAAGTCTGTTTTCGCAGATGAGAGCTCTAACGAAAAAAGAAAGGGTCCAGAAAAATTTGCGAACTTTGCTGGAGCAATGCTCACATTCAGTACCCAGGGCCCTATGACATAAGATCCCATTTTGACTTTGGTTAGTATGGTTTTTACGTAATTTGTGACAAAAATTGGTATTTTTCGATGAAACCAGCAATTTCAATGCTTTGACATGTCTTTATTTGCAGATGAGACCTCTACCTTTTAAAGGGAGGGTCGAGAGAAATTTGCAAAATTTACTGGATCAATGCTCGCATTCAGTACACAGGGCCCAAAAGACACACGGTTCCATTTTGACTTTGCATAGTATTTTGCCTATGTTATTTGTTCCAGAAACGGGATTTTTATAATGAACCAGTAATTTCAATGATTTGCCAAGTCTGTATTCGCAGATGAGGCCCTTAACGTAAATACGAGGTTCCAGAAAAAATTACGAAATTTTCAGGAGCAATGCTCGCATTCAGATCACAGGGCTCCATGACATAAGGTCCCATTTTGACTTTGGTGAGAATTTTGCTTCTTTTATTTGTTCCAAAGACGGGATTTTCGATTGAACCATAAAGTACCTTTTAACATATTACAAATGGTCTTTTTGATATCCAATAGGCGATTGGCAACTCTTTGATAGAGTGCCGTCAAAACAATGTCTGAAAATTCAAGTGAGCGCACTCTGAAGGCCAGAGCCAAGGTGAAGTGCATCCTAAAGGCCGGTTAAGACAAAGAAATGCTCTATTGCCTGTCAGTTTTCATCCTCAAACCATTTGAAAGTGAAGACCCTCATGCAATTGCGAATCCTTTAGAACAGACCGGGCCGGTGGCCATAATCTGGATTTTCAAGCCTCTATCTTTAGGTGGGCAAATATCAGAAGGTTACCAATCTCCTTTGGAGTAAAATCGGATCATTCGTGGTATGGTGTTAGGTTTTTCAATAATTCCTTTGATTGAAAACTGGAGATTCAATCTGAACAAATCATTCTTTGAGTATGGGGGTTGGATTTTCAGATGCGACAAAGAGCGGCCCTTAATTTCTTTCCACCATGTATTTGGTGAAGGCTTCTAATAGCATCTCCATATGAGGTGTGCGAGGAAGCCAACTACAGGGCTGTGTCCCTGAGATGACGCTTCAAGTAGTTCAACTTTGTAGTGGAATTGAGCTCTGGGCACTCTTGATATACATCGCAGAAGGTGGGGCGCCATTTGTAAAATTCCTTTGCACTTTTTCCTGTGAAATCACTCGAATCCAACGTCGGTAATTGATGAACCAGGCGACAACTCATGGGTCTTAAAGCAGATTCAGCCAGATTTCCTAACCAGAAATTGTCTCCATTTGTTGTTTGTGAAGGTTTGCTTCTTTCCTTTATTCCTGGAACACCGTTTACAGGATTTTGTGCTTTTGGCCACAAATTAGTCAATTTTGGATAAGCTCGATTCCATTGCGCTTGGCCCAGGGGGACTTCACGGAGGCCATGGTTATCGGGCAAGCTATTCTGCCTTTGCCAAGCTTCCATATTTAGCTGAGCATTTGCCTCCTGATAACCTTCCTTTTCTTGGTACCCCATTACACTTAGGGATGGTGAAGACTTTTCCCTATATTTCTGAGTAATCTCTGTGACCCTAATTTTCATTTCCGACATTTTTTCAAACATTGCTTGCATAATGAGCAAGGTCTCACTTTTGTCTGAACTCCGTAAACAACTTGAAGGAAGCAATTTTCGACGTGGACAGTCAAGTCCCTCAACCTTTTCGGTATCTGGTGTGTTTTGATTGGCACTTGGGATTTGGGATCGGGCTCCTGTCTTTTTGTGTCTGAAGACTGTTTAACGGGGCAAGGACTCTAAGGGCAATTGCTCTCTGATAGCTTTTGCTGAGTTGCTCAAACTTATCAATCATCTTGTTGTAAATGTTTGTTGCATCACTCCTTTCTGCCTCATCGGTACACTGAATCAACTCTGCTTGACGAAGTTCCAATTCGCGTTGATGGGTGGTTGCCATATCATGAAGTCCTTGAAGGATGGAGAGATTAGGGTCCTCTCGTTTCAATTCCGTTCGCAAGAGGGCGATAGCATTGGCCAGAGCATCGTATTTGTCGTCCCTGGCTTTCGCCCGTGCTTGCTGCTCACTCCTCAAAATCATCCTGGGCGTTGACTCAGCCATTGTCGCTGATTGTCGAATGTTTTCACAATTCAATGTTCACATTCACTTGGCTTGGAAATCGAATTCGAGTTCCAGAAACAATATACGAGTTCTCAGCAAACTTTAGAAATTTGTAGTACGTTTCTCGGCATGCGTATCATTCAAGAAAGTTTGTTAATTGAATGATTTTCGAATAATCTAAAGTTTAGCTTATGTAAACATCAAGTTTGAAATTTCTAATTAAATAACTGATAATAACCTTGAGATTTGTTTCCTTGGGAATCTTATCTTGCTTTTTTAAAAATTCCCGGGTCGCGGCACCATAACAATACCTATTTTCCGTCCAGACATTGATATCCACATTGGACGGGATTTACATAAATGATTTTGACCCAAGCACTAGGTGAAAAAACCTTGATAACTCTCTGAGATGGAGAATACCTAATACATGGGCTTCAATTTTCTAGACCTATCTTAAGGCCTAGTTCGAGCTTCCATTATCAGGGCCTCAAACAATCATCAATCGACTAAGGATACAAATCGCTAGCTACCTCTACTCCTCACGGTCTCAGATCAATCTCGGTTGTCTGGCATACCTGGGCCTATCTTCAAGGCTAACTACCCTGCAAAATGTGGTCACTATCCTAGTCTAAACGCGTCTATCAAAGTCGACCTCTACTCTAGAGTCTAACTACTGATTTCTGCTACAAGAGTGA
>NC_081451.1:14880255-14880905 GCF_007210705.1 Tigriopus californicus
GAGAACGCTATTCTCTCTAGTGGCTACACCAACGTGCTGCGAGAAATTGCGCAAGATCGCAAATTCTTCCAGCTTTTCGAACGACTGAGATGTTGATTTCGAAATGGGAATATACCCATCAGGACTAACCTCCCACTCTACAACGCTAGCCGGAAAATTAAAGTCCCCTACAAAGAAAACCTTCGAGCAAACCGTCAGGTCCAACTCATTTCCAGTGAATTGGAGAGCTGACGAAAAAGAGCTTGCTGAACAAGAAGGGGGTCTATACATTGTAACAATAGACAAATCAAGACCTCGAAGATGACAAACTAAGACCTCTACTTCTCCATTCGACATTTGTACATGACTAATGTGCAAATCATTCCTAACATATAGGCATACACCCCCATGTGGGAATATGGGATTATCAGGGCGTTTCCTATCACTACGAACTAAGTTGAAACCAACTATAGTTAGTTCTTCATCTAAGACCCCTGGCCGAAGCCAGTTTTCTGTTATAGAGATGAATGCAATCTCTCTCTCAACGGCTAGTTCTTCTAAGATCTTAACTTTTGTGCTGTCTTGTTTAGAAATCAGACAATGCACGTTCAAATATAGCCCCTTTACGGGCCTCTCTTTTGACGGACCAAGTTCACAAGATCTTGGACCAT
>NC_081451.1:14881522-14886867 GCF_007210705.1 Tigriopus californicus
TTGTATCTTAAGAATAATATTTTTGGCTTCTTTTTCATTATCTTTGTGTGTTAGTTCTAATTCAATTTCTTTGATTTCACGATAAATAGTTACATTACAAACTTTTATTCCATTGTTTAGTTCACTAATAATGAAATCTCGTCTTTTTTTGTGCATGATTTCGCGATTTCTGGCTAGCATTTTATATATCTGAGAAAATTTTTTATAAAATGTAAAACAATATAAATAAATTGTATCTAATTGAATAAAATTTGTATATGAATTGAATCTAGGTGTATACAAATTGCATATATTTGAACATAAGTTGTTGTTGATTGTATTTAATTGTTTAAGTATATAAGCAAGAAAAAGGATATATTTCTCAAAATTAGTTAAACATAATGGTTATAAACATAAAATGGCACTTGAAAAGGAAGAAATACAAATGTTAAAGGCAACAGTTCCAATATACCCACTATTAGAAAATGCTGAGCGACCTGTGGACGCCGCGCTTGTGCGCAATAAAAACAACACAAAAGCTGATTTAATGTATCGTCTAAATCGAACAAATGACCTTCTAAATGAAAAAGAAACATTATGAAACTGTTTATAAAGATATAAAATATTTCATAAAACCTTATTCACTACTCAACTTGCATGTAATTCATCATCAGTGATATCTGCACTTTGCACTGCAGGGGGCTTAGTAACTGGATTGGGTGCAGCTGTTGTTGTTCCATTAGGCTTTGTAAGTGTGGCAAGTGGTTGTATTGGCATATTCATGGGTATTTTTGATCAAAAAGTTCTAAAAAAGATGAAGAAACATTCAAAACTGGTCCAGTTAGCAGCAACAATGAATAGTGAAATCATTCAAAAGTATCTTAAGGACCAACAGAAAACGAAGGAGGAATTTAGTGAAGTTTTGAAGATACTAGAAAAATATTATACATTGAAAGAAGAACTTCGTTCAAAATCACAACTTGTAGGAAACTTGGAAACTTTAAAAGCTGAATTCATTGAGCAAGGAAAAAAACTACCATTTCTTGAGGCTATGCAGCGGGATGCGCCTCTGGCTACAGCGCTACAGCCAAGCACGCAACACCTAAGCTAGTGTGCAGGGGGCAAAGCCCGCTCAAAAGTAATTTAAAGTTAAGGTAACCAAAGTTAAAATGAACATTTTACGAAACTATGCACTTCTAAATATTATTTTTTAACATATTTTTCTAGTACCTGTTGTACACGTGCACTTGTGCACGATGAGCAAAGCTCGCTTGTTGAACATTGTAAAAATGGTGTACAATAATATGTAATGAATTTTAATTAACTTGATCGCTCGCTGCGCTTGCGCTGCGCTTACCTCTTTTGTCGTACCCCTAAACCAAGTTTTCTTTTTGCTAGCATAACACCACCCACCAATCCTGCTCGATCTTTCAAAGTGCTAGTTGAGTTTTTCACAAGATTAAATGCTTCATCCTGAAGTTTTTTATCAAAAACATGACGATCTTTGGTATCTTTGAAAATTGAATAAGCCATATCATGAAATTGAGCTGCTCTATCTAATTCATTTACTGGAACATCTCCTTTGAGTAATCTTTCTTTCACTTTTGTACCAGGTCCAGTGAATTTATGACCTGGTATATGCAATTCTGGTAACACTTTTGAGTTTAATAAATCATTTACTACCCCATGACCTATTTTTTTACCAGCCTGTGCTGTATTTGCTGAAACAAACTGTGATTGTTTGCTGTTGCATATTGTACACACACCTTTTAAAATGTATTGCTTTCCTTCACCACCTTTGGGACGATTTTGCTCATGCAATTGAACATTTGTTGATAAAGTTTTCTTTCTACACCTTAGGCAGTATATAGATCTATTAGGAAGGTTGGACATATTTTTTAAATAACAGCTTAGCATTTAAGTTACTGTTTTTCTGCGCCGGTTCCAAAAGTTTTTATAACATATGTCATAAGGGGTGATGTCTTGGTTCCTACATTGAATGTAAAAACAAGCATACAACCCACAAAGACTGCTCTTTGCATTCTGATGTTGTCTTCCATTATACCAATCTATTCGTTTTTCCAAACATTTTGGAGGTGGTAATCCAAAAGAGTCATAATATTCATTGTTATAAACAGCTCCCCAATGTGTTCCAGGATCAGTGAACTCATCTAAGTTTAAGATAAAGCAACATTCTAAAGGTAGCTTTTCATCTCGCATAAAGCATCCTCTAAAATCTTTTTCATTTTGTAAAATCTTTATAATGTCATGATTAGATAAACCTTACTTTAGTTTCTCCTGGGTAAAAAAACGCCTCTAGCAGATTTTCTAGGTAAATAAGCCCCTTTTCCAGTGCTAGCTTGCAGCAGATTTTCCACTTTTTTTTATGCCGTTTGGCTTCAGATTCAATTTTATCATTATGTTTTTGATCATTCACTGCCTTTGCAATTCCACCAGCTGCCCCAGCCATACTTGCTGCAGCACTAATGCCTGCCAACAGAGTAGGTATTGTTATGATAAATCCTCCATTTTTCTCTAGTTGTGTTTTTGATATTTATAAATCTTTTGATGTTCCAGCATACTTTGCATAGTTTAACTGGTTTACTTGTGTTTGTGTTAAAAGTACGTAAATGATGATTGGCTTTTCTTGAAGGATCTATTCTTACTATAAATGGTTCATTAAGTTTTAATTTTCTCACATGAAAAGTCCAACACCAAACATGGAAAATGTGGCGGATTCGACAATTAACTTTCCAAAGAAATTAGAACTCCAAGCGAGGTCCTGATCAAACTCAGGCCATCAAATTCCGAAATTGGACCATTGTTCCTCGTGTTGGTTTTTTGCGACCGATCCTCCATTTCGACTTTCGAGGTTCTCGCTGACCAACCCCCGGGGAAGTTTTGTACCATCGAAAACATCATCAGCCTTAATTGTGATTGTATATCAAAACCCAAACTAGATAGTCATGTGCAGGGATTTCTCTAAACCTTAGGTTAACTACAATGTTGGGAAATTGGGTATTTTCATACAACTCTGGTTTATGGTGTGAAACATCAATATGAAATATTGGAAATAATGTTCGAAAAGTCTCAAAATCTATTTTAGTCCTGTATCCACTACATTGAAGAAATCTATCATAAATTTCTGCAATTTCCCTGTGTGTAAAATTATTCTTTATTTCTTTATCTGGGAATTGAACACTATTAATTTCAACATTCACACTTTCTACATTAATATTATTAAATCTCATTGAAGAGTGATTTTGGGATGTATTTCTATTAAGGTTTTGCAATGCAACAAAGACTCTTTCTGGCTTATGAATAGTGCTTGACAGTGACAATCGAACCTCTAAATTTTTGGGAGGTTGATTTCTATATACATTGAGTGCTGACCATGATAGATTATGTGATGAATCTTTAGCTAACTGAGTCTCTAATTTTGCCATAATACTCAAAGATGGTTCAGCATAAGGCATCATCCAAACACATTTCGTTATGGCAACTTGGCCATTAGCCACAGCATTAGCCTTTTGAACTAACCTTTCTGGTTTGTTTAAAGTAAATGTAATTCTATGTTTAACTCCTCTGAAAATGTGATCTACTTGATCACAAAAAGGAAAAATACGATTCAGGGGTAACAACAAATTTAAAGTACCTGAGCAATTTCGCACAAAAGTTCTTCTATCATTATCTTTGTTTAAAAACCAGAGTTGAGTATGTTTCACAGCATTTAGTTTTTCTTCACTTGTGTACTTTAGAATGTTATTGACGAAAGTAGCAATTCCCAAATGATCTATTCTTTCAATTTCTTTGTCATCAATGTAATATCGAGCTTCTTTAAATATGTTAAAACCATTATCAGATAAGGATACATCTTCAGCTACTACAGCTGCGGCTGCACCAACAGCAGCTCTGTCTTGCCAAACATATTGATTGCCATCCTCGTTTCTCAGTCTGATAGTTAAATTTAAATAAGACTCATTTGGCAATAACCACAAATCTTCATAATTGGTAGTAAAAGAATAGTGATCTGAATTTTCTAGTGTCCCAGCTCCATGACTATCGTCATACACTTTTGTATAATCATATTTAACTATTGAGGTGTCTTTAGCACCTATTGAAGGAAATTCCCAAATTGTCGATTCAGTTTCTTGTAAGAAAGTGTTCATTTTTTATTGTTTGGTGAAACTCTTAAAACAAAGTTTTATTGATAATGGTTCTGTAAGATCTATAAGCTTGCCTTTAGAATCTGTTACTTTTAATTCTATATGTCTGATAATAGAATCTCTACATTTGTAATATTCTATTTTTTCTAATTTTTCTTGAATTGCCGACCCTGGTTCTGCAAAAGGTAAAATATCAAACAAAACATCTTTCATTTCTGGTTGATAATTTCTTTCAACAAGATTACAACATATGAAAATTCGATCAAAACCTCTAGTGATGTTAATTATACCAGCCCCTTCTTCATAAGGTTGATCATATACTTTAGGCTCTAAACCTAAAAGTTTATGTAAACTTCGTTCAGAAAAGTCCATTTGTGCTCCCTCTATCAATTTTACATAACATTTAAAAGTCGATTCATTTACACCCAAGTGCAATAGAGTTCTTTTTTCCGTTTGTTCACCAAAAATTTCATTAAGTTTGTTGTATTCATCAGAAAGTTGTTTGTTTAAATATCTGGAAAGAGCATTTATTTCATACATTCCCTTTGGAATTGTGATTGGTACAGTGAGATTGTTATAGGTTAAAGTAACTTTGTTATTGCCATATTTCTCAGAAACGTTAGGGTATGCGTACCATAAAAATATGCTTTTTAATCCAATTTCAGGATTTTTACCTAAGATCAGTGGATGATTTGAGTGAAAATCATATCTATATACGGGTTTGTCAACAGTTAATAAAACATAATTATATTCAGGCGCTTGCGCCGCACTCACTTGCATTGAATAATCCATTTTGTGAAAGTTTATTTACCTTTAGCGCACTTGTGCGCTGTTTTCAATTAAAAGGGTGATCGTTATGAGCAACACGAGGTACATGGCTCGCTGCGCTCACTTTGCAGTGCAAGTGCTATTCCTGAGTGCTAGCGCTAACCACCTGCGGCAGTTTTTTGATACAACAGTCTGTGTTGTTTGAGTGTGATGTAATTGATTTTTAACATTTCATCAAGAATCCTCCTAACATCACTTTTTAGCTCTCTGCTTGTGTTTCCAGCTTATATTGATCCAATCATAAGCATTAACTTTGCTTCTAATTCTCTGGGATTTTGGTACATATAAATTCCTTTACCTGATTTTTCTTCTTCAAGAGATAAATTTTGCATTTCATGTGCAGCGAGAGAAGCTTCGCTTCTCGAGCCGCGG
>NC_081451.1:14887187-14922128 GCF_007210705.1 Tigriopus californicus
TCCAAGGTTCTTCATCCTTTTCAGCAACCTGTGCAGCACCTTCGGCGCCCACTTCGCGGTCGGCTGCGCCTCGGCTTGCTTGAGTCAAGCTTGGATGTGCTTGCTGTTTGTGCAAGCGCATTACAGGAAGGTTATTTCCTTGCATTTGAATTGCCGGCTAATTTGTTTGAAATGCAGGGCGGCTCACTGCGCTCGCTTGAATTGCCTGCACAACTGGTTTGGATTTTCTTTCTAAATTATCGTCATAAATTTCTCTTTCAAGTTTGTCACTTTCAATATTTCTTTTTCGAAAAGCCCTTGCTTCCAAAATTTTTATAATTTTCTCATTTAGTGCTGGCACAGCCCCTGCAGGTGGCAGTAGGGTATTTTGTGTTTGTTTCATATTTACTTGCTTTATTTATAACATTAACATACTATAAGTAATTTATTACCGCTGCAGGCAGCCGCGCAAGTGCTCAGCAAGGACAGCAAGCCACTCTTCATGTCTAAAACTAAATTATATTTCGCTGCGCTCGGCGCTGCGAGTATTTCCATATATATCTACTTGGTTTATATGGGAATACTCTAAATTACAAATTGAACTCAGGTCGCTGCCTCGAGTGCTTCTCCAATAAATTCAACATAAAGCCCGTCATTAGTATTTCTACTTGGAGTAAAATAAAGTTTCATATTGGGTTCAATGTCTTTGTTCAATTGAAAGGTCTTTGGAAAAGGTCCCCAGGCTGTAATTAGGATTCTTGATCCCTCGCTGCGCTCGTCGCTGCGCTCTAAATGTATTGTATACTTTAGAGGTTGTGAAAAAATAAAGTTGCTAGAAGAATATATTTCTAACTTTGTTAGCTTATATTTAGTCTTCTTATAAGATTCTGATGCATCGCAAAGAACTCCTCCCAGTGTTGTGCCTTGTATTCTTGAAATTTTTTAATACTCAGATTGAGATTCTTTCTAATATTGTCATGCGCTTGCGCCTCGCTCGCGCGCTCTGCTGTCCCAATATTTTCAATGCTTGAGGATATTTCAGCCAAGCCAGCTCGCTGCGCTCGCTGCAAAATTTCAAAATTATCCAAATGACCATTTAATCTTCCTTCTATCTGTTGTTGTGTTTCTTGCAAATTGGTTGTAAGTGTATTGTTGTGAGCTATTTGAGCGAGCGCAACTTCATCTTTATTATTTATTTCATTGATTGCTTTATGTGCTTGTAGAGCACTTGCATGGGCTCCATGGGTCTCTTCTTGGACCTTTTTAGAATTAATTCTAATGAACGGGGCCAAGAACGGGGGCTAGCTTCAATTTGCATCGTCTTTACTGCAATATTCCTCCGACCTTTGCCAAAAATCCGCTAGAAATTCTTGAAAAAATATCGAGCACGGAATTTCATCCTGGGCCAGAACTTGCGACTGCACCCTGTTTAGCTCAACGGTTTCATAAAGACGTCAGTGAATCCCAAATGCAGAATCAAAAGCCCAAGGAAGTGTCGCTGAAATTCCCTGCTTTCAAAATTGATGTTAAGGCCACAAATATCTTGCATGATTTTAAGGTGCCAGATAAAGATAGACCGACGGCCGAGCACAAAGCTTCGAATGCAAGCACAAAGACTGCAACAAACCCCAAACGTGCTCGGGAAATTCCGTCCATCCGTGTTCAAGACAAGAAAGTGAAAAAGCCAAGATTTTGAACATAATCTTTGAAATGTTGTGCTGTCAATGTATTGGCTGTGGCTATTACCATTCATATTCACGCGGTCTTTCCGTTGTTTTTTAGTATTGGAATGTTTTATTGCTTACATAAGTTTATGTTATGACATTATATTTATAACGATGAGCTGCAATCAAGGAATGTACTGATGTCAATTATAGGTTTTCGCGTCAAGCTGTGCCCATCAGAGTAAGATTCCAAATCACTTCCAGGATATCAATTTTGGTCCGCAATGTGTTTACCACGTCCAGGTTGGAGGGCCTGTTGATTACGTTTGGAACGTATAATTGAAGTTCGGCCATGATTTGGTCGACAATGGTTGGTGGGATCAAAGGGACGGATGTTTTTAGTCAAACAGGGAAACATTAGGATCACGGCTGTGCTTTTTTCGGTAAAATACAATGATAGCATGAAAAATCATATCTTCCATTTGAGACATTGGTAGACATGCCGGCAGGGCAGCAGAGAGAGAGAGCGGCACAATGCTTGGACATCCCCCATTGATTCCAATTGCAAGACCGGCCCAGTATCGTTAAACATCAAGGGATACTCTTTGTTAGGTTTCTTATCCAGGCTGATTTGTCGTGTTCCACAGTAGTAATAGAGAATAGCAGTCACATTGAAATGATGTTAATAGAAGAATCTGATTGCAACTTTGATTTCTTTACTTAGGGTCTGAACATCGGGAATTCTTGAAAACCATCAAAAACGTGCGAGCAGCCCTCCCATCACATTCCTTTTTCAACTGCAATAACATCATTCTATTGCTTTCACTCTCATCCAATGTTACAACCGGAAGGGACCACTTGGTTTGGGAAGTAACTCACACATTCCATGAGAAACTCCACCACTTGTAAGAAATAGGCTCGTTTGATTGTGATGGAATTGGCGGATTCTATATTTTCAATGCATATTCCACTTTGACAGGTCTTGATGATCACTTGTGGTTTGACACTGTCGTAAATTTCCTTTGAAAGTCGCATTGTAAGCCGCTCTGTATCGCGGTTAATGGTTGGAAAAATCCTGGGCTAATAATACATTTTGAGCTAACTTCCGATCCCAAAAGGAAAAAAAGAAGGCTCTAAAGGCAGGCGGCGCTTGAGTGCAAGTTAGAAACTAGAAAGCCGCTCCAGTGTGAGTCTATCTAATCTACTACATTAGGGTAAGTCAAGGTGACCAATGACATCGTCAGCTATTCGGAACGTCGAAACATTAGCGGCTGCTGGAGCCAAAAAAGACTTGATGGCCGATCAAAAAGTGAGCAGAATTATCTGGACATGACCAAGGCTACAGGGTGAAGCAAAATAAGAAAGAAAAATTGCCCTAACAATTTCAGCCAGTCGCGCCAATGATCACTAGACATGGATTTTGGCCCATATACACCGTCAAAACCTTGAGATTTGGCCCATCTTTTGAAAATGTCTCTGAAACCCTGGTAATTTTCGATCACACAAAGCGGGGCAAAATCCGGGTTTTGTGTCACAATTTTGAGCGATGCCTTAAGATCGCCAAGATTGAAGTCAAGATCTCCGCCTCGAAGGGCTTCCGCAATTGAAACTTGAGAAATGGGTTGACATTGGTCTCCCTTTTCACGTTTACTCGTTTTTTATGCTCTTGGTCTGGTTCTGCGGTCCACGTGCCTCCAGGCAGGCACACGGGGTTGTGATCAATGCGACCCAGTCTTTAGGTTGGTAGTTCATCATGGAACCTCAATTCAACGAGGAATGCCGGAAGGAGCTTAGCGCCAGTTATCTTTTTTCTGCCAGCAGTTTCACCGCTACCTTCACCAATACTATCTCCAACACCAACATCACACCCACCATCTCCAACACCAACATCACACCCACCATCTCCAACAGCAACATCACACCCTCCATCTCCAACAGCAACATCACACCCACCATCTCCAACAACAACATCACACACACCATCTCCAACAGCAACATCACACACACCATCTCCAACAGCAACATCACACACACCATCTCCAACAGCAACATCAAAAACAAAAAGACGAAGCAAAAGATTAAGAAAAATAAACAAACATTTCATCTATCCACCCAAAGTATCTTGCATTTGAGACGTTCCAGACCCGCAAAGAATGGATGGTACGAGTATATCTTGACTCAATCAGACGTGCGTAACTCTCCACATTGCCATGTAATGCCTCAACTGGGGGAGAGTAACAAACTACTGGGTGAGAAGTTTCTAGTTTTAAGTGTAAAAATGTCAGAGCGATAGGGTTTAATTTTTGTTGAGCACCAGAATTTCATTGAAATGGGTTGAATTTTGCCGTTTATTTCTCACTTTGATTTCAAAGTTCGAGTATCATGGTTGCCCGTTTCCTTCTGGCCATTGCATTTTCAAAAATATTTCTTCTAGAAGTAATGGTGGCTGATTCATTCGAGACAAATCACGGATCATACAAGTGTGAAGTGTGTGCTCCACTGGAAGTAGCTTTGTCGATTTTGTGCCAACGAATCATTTGACCAAAATTACCCGTACCTGAATGAAAACCAATTCTTCTCATATTTACATTCCTTCTGTATGGTGCTTTTTAATGTTTAATTGTTATTTTGGGACGTTGACGACGCCATGATGAATATTGGCTGCATTGATGAGCTGGGGCTTTCTCCGTGATGCAATTACTGGTATTATTGGTACACCATTGCAAGGCATCTGTGGAAGGGCCAAATACAACGATTATCGATCTAGGATTTCCTTTCTTTCCTTCAAAGGAAATCATTGTCGTCGGCAATGTCGTTGACCTGTTTCCCCTTCCTTTTCATTCGATATGTTTTCGTTTTGTTGCCCTAGGTCAAATTCGTGAAAAAATTGAGTTGGTTATACCCAGAGAGGAAATTGAAATGAGCGACGGTTCTTCTTACGCCATGAAAGTTGTCAGTGTTATATTTTCAAGTAACGAGTCTTGTTCAGCGGCGTTGACTTTAACCACTAATCAGTGTGTGGCTTGTCGAAGTGTTTCATAATCAATATCGACCAAATTGATTGAAACCCCTTTGGCTCAATTTTATGTGAATTTGGATGCGGGAGAGAAAAAGCAAGGTTTCAATTCAGGAAACGATTAGACGCCCATGAATCGTTCCTCAAATCGAATTAGCTTCACTTTCTGGGATCAAGCTAATTCGGATCGACCATTTAGTAACCGAGCAATTCATACTGCAATTCATTTCCTCGTGCGTAAGAATTTGAGTTCATTTCCAGGAGATCTTGCCTAGCTCAGCTGGAACCCCATTGCCTGTTTCCACTTTAGGTAATGCCAAAGCACCTAACCATTCAGTGATACCGATAAGTTGACTATTTTTGTATTGACAAGCAAATAATTTCAATTATTTCACTCTTCTATCTAAAAAGGACAAGACAATGGATTCCGGTGCAATTTTTGTACCATCAAGAAATGTCTCGAGTGCAGATGAGAGGGTTTGCACCTTGACATGGAAGACACGTGCGAATATTTGTAAGATTTTTACTGACGGGTGCAACTATTGTTGTAGTCAAAACTGCAGGTACGTTGTCAAACAGTAAGAATTTCACCTCAACTTATTCAACCAACATTCAAATTTGTGTCTTTGATTCATTCTCATGCTCGTAATTTAAATGCAAATTAACTTGCCGATCAATCAACTATTTTTCATCCATTTTAGTGACGTTCCTTGTTGGACAGTTGCTTGTCATTCCGCAGATCCAGGAGGCAAATCTGACCATGGGGTACGGTAGTAGTGGAGTGGAAAGCTCTCTGAAACCTCGCTAGAAGACGTTTCAGTTTTGCGTTACCTCCTAATCAAGCTCCTGAACATAAAGATGGAATTCATTGAGCACATTGAACACTCTCTCAGAGGGGAATGCATCCGTCCATGAATTGGATGCAATAATCCCTCGAATTGAGTGTCATGAATTCCATGATGCAATTATCCTTTTCATGGCACGGATATGCATCTTTGAACTTGCCCAATGTCAAGCTCACTTCCATAAGAGGATCAAGTGTCTTAGGGTAGCTGAGAAACAAGCAATCAGTGGCAATTCCCAATACATTGACATTCCTTTGCATTAGTGCCGTCATCTTTTGTAGCATGAACATTTGAGCTTCCAAAACAATGGCCATTCCAGCCATCAGGTTGCCTCCAATGAAGGACCAATCGGTGATACACTCCGTTGTCACTTCGCAGATATGTTCCGTGATTGGATTGACGTCCCTGAGTTTTCTTGCCTTTGAAAAAAAGACATCGTAGATTTCTGCATTGGAATGCACAATTGAGGTGTTTGAGCCCGGCTTGGCCATGAATTTCCCAAAGATATCGTTGGGAGCCCTTTTATAAAATCCTTGAAGCAGAGGGGATAGCTCATTCGAAGATGTGCGAATTTTGAGAAAAGGAATGTCAAGATTCATTTCGTTTTCCATGTCCAAAATCTCCGTTTTCGATGCAAGCTTATTTGCCAAAGTAAATTCAAGTTTTTTTATTTGCAAAAAGCAATAAAAAGGGCCTCTCTAAATACTCTTGACTTTGGTAATTTATTGCCTCAAAAACATCCAAAACTTGGTAGCCCATATCTAGCGCATACTCGACTTGAGCAACGTAGAATGTTCCACGGAAACTTCGTGCCCAGAAACAGAAATTTGTGGTCGTTGCAATGATGTTCGCGTGAGGATTCAATGTTATCAATTGTGCTTACTTTGAACGATGCTTACATACATCTTTTTCTCTTGTCGAAGGCATTCATAACACAAAATCCAATGATGCTGATGACAGAGTAAAATGAGAATGTAAGCCAGTCTTGATTCACGAGGGGCCACTAACCTACATAACACCAATCCAATCAGCCTTTCGCTCCCGTGAAGAAATCTATTGTTTTCAATGTGAATATCCTCGCTTTCGGTAATAATATGAAAACACAACTTGTTCAATCAGTTCTTTTTTTTGAAATCTTTCTGCAAGGCAAGCCATATTTTTACAGATAGTACGAACCTGAGGTTTGCCCACGGGAAATTTTGTATCAATGGCTATGGATTTGTACAACGAATTAATGTCATACGCCACAAACCTCTCATCGGGTTTCTTTTTCACAGTCCAATGAAGTTGTATAATCTAATGGAAGCAAAAAAAAAATATTTTAAATGGTGGTCAGGCGTCTCGAATATCCACATTGCTTTTACCTTGTTGAGGCGGCCAGAAAGGGCGTTTCCGGGCGAAGTCTTGTCAATGGCTTCTCCTTGAACTCGTATTGGACAAAGTGTTGGTAACTTTGGTCTGGCTTGATCCCTTAATAGGTCAAAAGCCAGACGAATTATCCCTCGCAAGCCAGTGTCCAAGAATATGTCCAGTTGCTCTCGACAACGCCAAACATGCCCCTGTTGGAATTTGCCATGAAAATCCCAGATGGCCATTTTCTCTTTAATGGGGGTTTGTTCCTCGAGAAAATTCTCAATCTTGGGAATTGCACCTTCATAATCGAGAAAGTGCCTCTCCAACAATTTCGTTGGGAAAAAGTGGCAATATTCATTTGCTTCAAAATGTTACATGTCGGCAAAGAAAAATAATTCATAAAATTGGCTATTTTTACATTTGGGCTCTCAAAAAAATGTCATAGAGCCAGGACCCAATTTTTACCGTTTTGGCGGTATTATAAGAAAGTGGTATTAGGTTGTGCTGTTAAAACCTTGCACAGCCGTGATTCAAATCTTGCTCCAACAAAATCGGGAGTCTCGGCCACAGCAACATGGCCAAATTTCTTACGTTTGACATAAAGAGAAGAATTTTCCACCTCCAGGTAAGGATCTTCTAAAATAATGTCTTCCTCTCTAGTGTCTGCCCCCAGTAGCGATCCATTTTCTCCAATTATGGTATGTTTGTTGAAACCATAGCTGGAATCGGATTGATGGTATGCTATGCACAAGGCGGGCTCTCCGGAGTTCAAAAAGCCAACAGTAAAGAATCCAAGCTTTTCGTGGCTCCTCTGGACGTCCTGTTGTCTCTCTTCACACCAATGGTCTTCTTTGTTCCCCCTTAGAACAATTTCTCGAGATCGGCAGAATTTCTTAGAGCAATCATGAATGGCTCGCAACTCAATTGGGAACTTCCCTCGAACCCGCAACTGACGATTGCAACAAGGGAAGTACAAAGTATGCCGGCAAGATTTCGTATGCACTTCCAAACAGTTTCTAGATTAAAAAATCCTCGCAATTAATAATTGTCAAACATGCCCAGTCGGCATCTTATGTCTTAACTGAAATTCTTGACCACAATGTTGACATTTTAGCTCCCAATTGGATTCCGTCAAAGTAGAGGGACAATAAGTATTTTTCATACTTGGTCCGTTGAAGTAGACCCCGAGCAAAGTCGGTCTCTTGCACTTCAGACAAGGCTTGCTTTTCTCACAAGAGTGAGTACTTCGATGATGGAACATGTTTGAGGAGAAAAGATATTTGACCAAAACTGCTTGCAGTCGAGATATTCACTTGTATTTCTTACCTTCTGCAGAAGTAACATCGCTTCTTCACGGTCTTTTCAAACAATGACATGTATTTGATTACTGATATGTGAGCATTGCAATCCACACCATCTGGCCCCAAGAACAAGTTCAAGATAGGTCGTTGAGGAGCATATGTCGGGGGGAACATATAATATTCCATGCTATCCATGGACAACAATGTTCATCTCCAACATTGCGGCAATATCACCGAACACTTCAACTTTTGGAGGCCCTCCGAACAATATGTTCAACCAGATGGAAAGTGGCATTAACAGAAAATTTCACTTTAATTTCGTACGCAGAACAGGTAGAAGTATAACTTACCGATTTGCAATTTCTATTGATTTCTCATTCAGAAGGATTTGAGCACGCTGCCTTCGTTTTAAAGTCAGAGAATGTAAAAACCAGATTGTGCCCCAAGTTTTCAAATCTGTTTTGTTCAAAAATTGTTCCAGGAAAAAACTTGCCGTCAATGAGGAAACAAGGCAATTGCCCTTGACACTCAAATCATTGAAGTCAAACTGAACATTGAATTCCCATGGAAACATTTGAAAATCTCCAGCCCTTGCCTCTTGATTGATTGGAACCTGAGGTACAAAACCTTGTGTTGCCACTTTGTGGTCCACATGTTCAAGGGACAAGATCTTGACCCTAAGCTACACTCCCTGGTTCAACTCCAACTATAAAGGCAAGGAGAATATGTGCCATTACATTTTTGGGTAGACAAGATTTGCACGTTAACGGGTCCTTACGTATTTAATCCGTGATTTATTCCTTCGGCGCTGAAAGTCTGAAATCCATAGGAGCACATCAAGTTATGGCCTGGCGTTAAGTTTCATTCGGGTTAGTTCTTACCATGTATATTTGGCGATTTTCTTCCTCGGAAACAGCTTGTGGGAGTTTTTCCAAAACATACTTTATGACTTCCTTAAACATGGATGTTAAACTTACCACCAAAAGTGGTACGTTTTGCTTGGGAGCAAACCAAATCCGATAGACAATGTCATTTATACCATGTTTAGTATAGCGATGACTCCTCTTCTTTTGGCAAAAAGCCTTCAATCTATCATCCTCGAATACTTTGGTTGCTGAGGTTGAAGAAAAGTCATTTCGATTTGTATCCAACATATTGCTTGAACTCAAGGTGGTCGTTGATCTGCTGCTGGGGTCTTTGGATCGTTTCCGCTTGACCCTTCGTTGATTGTTGTTGGTGCTTGTCCCAGGTGTAGGGTCCACATCCAGTTCTTCTTGATCTGATTCACTTGAGTCCCTTGTGCCGTCTCCGGTCTTGGATCGTTTTCGATTGTTGGCTGGTTGCTGTGGGTTGGTGCTTGGCCCTGGTGCAGGAACCGCATCCCTTGTTTCTTGATCTGAATCAATTCTTCCAAATCGTCTTGCCTCTGCATCACGTTTCTGTAGCCTTAACATTTCCACGGTCCTCTTCATACAAGCAATTCTATCTTGATCCATCTTTGTAGAGGAACCAAAACTGTCAAAAGGTTGCTGAGTATAAACGCAAGAGTTTGGTTGACGGGATCTTGTTTATACACACGTTCTGAGCTTTGTGTACACCAAACAAATGCTCTGATATTCACCGTTTTCGGAATCTTGCTCTACTAACTCGTTGCATTTATTACTGTTGTGCTTTTGAATACCTATCGAAGATTTTCCTTTTCAAACACATACTAGCGCAGCATCAACTCTGCTTGTGTCCCACCCAGTGCACAGACCACCAATCTTTGAATACAAAACTTCTCTTTTATAGTTTTACGTGGTGATTGATTGATCGCTCTACAATTATTTCGGGGGCAGCTGCAAAAGCGTGCTTAACTGATTCAAACATTGCACCTCCTTATCCGCTCCTCAATTAACGATCTTTTGATCAATACTCGGTCCATTTTGTATCAAAGACTTTTATGGTGAGATTGGGCAACTTTCTGCTTACCTACGAACGTAGAGGAACAAATTCCACAAGCCGGTAAAATGCTTGGGGTTCTTACATCTTCTTTGATAAAAGCAAGAATGTTCATGAGGCGGTAAGAATATTTTCTCAATGCTTCTCTGTTGCTGAGCAACTTTTACCTTATATATAGGAACTTAGTAATGTCCATGGCGGCCTGTTTATCCATGATGGCTGTCTTGAGGCACTGATACTTTGTATGCGTTTATGTGGCGTTTATGTGGGCGTGTTCTTACGCTTTTGCGGTGCACTCCAATTGCGCCATGTAACGTTCCAAATACTGGTTCTGTATACATTAACGTTTCTGATTCAAGTGCAGTTTATTTCTAGGTCATTGATCAATTAGTTTTGATGTTAAGCTCCGAGCAATGAGAATGCAACACTTGTCAAGGACTTCTTTGGCTTGACTAACATTGTCCAGCGAAGTTAGCATATCGTCGACATAAAAATCTTGCCTGACAACTCGATTGGTTAAATCCTCCTCTTTATAAAACCTCTTTATTGCGAGATCTTTCTCATTGGATCACAGTTTTGTATTTACAATGTTTACAATATGTATATTTATTTCGTCTCATTCTGGGTTCTGGGGCCGCCATTCGAGGCGATGATCCACTAGAAAGGAGGGGGAGACCTGGGATCGAACCCATGAACCCAAGCTTAGCTCGGTCGCGGGTTAACCAACTGCGCTAGAACCATCTCCCTAATGGATCCAAATCACTTCCCCCAAGCTGGCAATCATTTGCTGCCTGCTTGAGGGCCAAGTTAGCGCAACTAAGCAACGAAAAAGCTCCGAAAACATGGACCCTAAGACGATACTCCCTTGGAGGTTTCGTCAAATATCCGCCTGGGAACCAGAAATATCGAAGGCAATCGGAATCCTCTTTTGGAATTCGTACTTGATTGTACATCTTCTCAATGTCGGCCATTATTGCTATTTGGTCTTGACGAAATCGGAGTAGGGCTCCGATTAGATTGTTTGTGAGGTCGGGTCCCTGGATAAGTTTGTCATTAAATGGCATTCCCACAATTTTAACAGACAGTTAAACACTACTCGAATAGATTGTTTCAGTTTGTGATAAACCGCATGGTGCACGATGTAACAGGTTTTATCATTCTTCCAAGCCAATTCACTATTAGATATTTCCTCAGAAAATTCCTTTACCAACATCATCTCCATTAACTCGCAGTAGTTCGCTTTGAATTTTGGCCTTGCAACCAACTTCTTCTTGACTTCATCCAACCTTCGGAGGGCCTGATTTTGATTGTTTGGGAATTGGACAACACCCTCTCGAAAGGGTAGCAAGATGCAGTAATGTCCACATTTGTCCTTGTGGATTGACCTTTCTACCGCCTTCAACCACTTTTAATTATCGAGAGAAGGTCTTTGCGATCTGCAAGTTCTTCTCCTGAATCCAAAAAATCCTGGGCAAACATTTTTTCGATTTTTTTTTTCAGTGGCATTGTATTCACAATGTGTTCTATTGACTTTTTACCTTTTTCTGCATCCGGCAATCAACGGACCATTGAGAGCCCATGGCGCAAAGCATACGGTTCGTTAACTAATCCTCTCATAATCTCCAAAGGTTTAATGGATGCTGGAGCATTTTCTCCCAACATCCACCCAACACTCGCATAGAAAGAAGCTACGGGGACGTAATTCGTCCATTCTTGCCTGGTCACCACATCATCTTGGAAAATTGGCAAAACGTCTTTGGAGAATACAACAGGGAGGCCAATTGTCTCATTTCCATTGATATCCAGAATCTCTAGACCACTAACTGCTCTGGTCTCGACTGCCTTTCCATTGCATTCCATGGTGGTTAGTTGAATGGTTGTTTTTGTGCCCGGGATCCCCAACTGGTCCATTAGACTATTGCTTGCAAAGCAATCACTTGAAAAGTTGTCCAGTCCTGTGTAGGTGACAACTTTCTTGTGGGACCCTCCGATTCTCACCCTGACTGGCACTAGAGGGAGAGCAATTCCATTGAAAAGGCTGTCCCTCTCCTGCGAACTTGACTTCTTCAAACAACAAGAGGAGGTTGATTTTCACTCGGCGTTCAATTCAAGGAAGGATGGTTCGTTGGTAGAGAATTTGGGCTCCACTTGGTTATGTAAACTGGTGGGATCGGACTTGCTACACTTTTGACACCTCAGGCGGGCCTGACAATATCTAGAGTTGTGGCCAGTCTCCACGCAACCAAAACACAAGCCCCTTTCCTGAAGAAAATTTAGACTTATCCTTCCACGGCTTCTTGGCAAAGAAAAAGCATATGGCAATTGTGTGGTCTGATTTCTTACAGACCAAGCAAGGGTGTTCAAGGTTGATATTTGCCCCTGTGACCATGGAAATAATTCGTTTCTTGAGAATCGGGGTTTCTTGACGTAAACTTTCGTTACGCGGTGCTTTATCGTGGATTTCAATAAAGATCGGGATGGATAGAATTGCCATTAACTTATCCCGGATGTAAAAGGCGAAGCTAAAAATGTGTTGAAAATTTGCAACCGGGCAAACGCAATCTCATCATCATCCTTGCTCCCTTTGGTCGTCAATGAATCAATGGGCGAACCTGCAGACGACAATGGCCCAAAATCAAGGGTTGCAACGCACTCCTACCGTCACGGCACTTACCCTTGATAGTCATCCAAAGACTCTTGATGAATGCACTTGATGTAGCCTCATTGGCCCCTTCCCGTCTGCTGTCTGTTCTGACTGTGGTCAAAGCTGACGCAGCCGGCCACTTGCGGGAGAACTTGTAGGGATTGTTTGTTCTCCTTCCAACAAAGTTATCACCTAGCAGATTCATTTGTTACACAGCCTTATCTTAATAAATAAGAAACTTCAACTAAGCTTCAAATACCTTCAATAAAAAAGACGTAGATCTTTTGAGGATTAGAGTGCCTCGAGAACAAACTATCACTACAAAAAATTGCGAATTCTTCCCAATAATTGAAGATGTGGTCGTGAAACGTTTGGCATAAAGTCTGGCAATGTCGCGCTTCATTTTTTCTTCCAGTTTATGCACCAATTCGGGCTGAAAAGAACGGACAAGTGAAAAAAAGTTGAAGTAAGAACTGCCTTCTTTTTGCCCACACCCAAATATTGAAATCTATGCTTACCATGAGGGCTGATATTTTTACGTGCTGCTTGAGTAAGACCAATGTCACCACAATATCATCCGTCTCATCAGAGGTAAAGGCTCGAAATTCATTAGCTAAGTAAAAAAACCATTAAATCACACATAAACACACATTTCCTATGTGGGACGGAAATACTTGGCTGAGATGTTACAATCGTTTTTACCCAGACATCAGGTAGCATGCCTTCCTTATTAAAAAATGCCGGTTTGTAGTTGGCCCATAAAAATTGAGGGATATGCTTTATATGTCTGAGGAATCGATTTAGTTAAAAATCGTTGACGTCTTTCCATAAAGCCTGCGTTATTTATCTGAAATGGTTTTCGAAAAGGATATAAACAGAAGAAAAAGTCAAATTATAGATTACCGACATCATTTGATTGCACACCGCCAGAGAGATCATCCTGGTAATAGTCCTCCATGCACTGTTGGCTCATTTTAGCGTTGTTACCTTAAGACAATGTTGAAGATAAGTAAGAGACAAACTGACAATTGTCGCACTGAGGATTCAATAGGGTTCCATTTACAATCAACCTGACCTCCTTGAACATGTTGTAAAAGAAAAGGATAAGTATAAAAATGAATAATTGAATCCATAGGGGTGAGAAGCATAAACTTTACCTGGGAAGATTGTTAGCTACAATTCCAGGTCCACCAGTTTCGAAGTTGTTGGGTGGATTTCCAGAGGCAGTTGTGAGCTTGATTCCAGCCTGCCAAAAGCAACAAAACCATTCATGATGCAGGATTAAAAGTCATTGGTTGCAATATACTACCTCCACTATAATATTGGCCAAATGAATTGTGTTGCCACCGCTTTGTTTTGGTATCACAAACGTCAGTTGGTCTTGGTTTGAAGATAGAGCATTTGCTGAATATATAGGAATAATTCGACTTGGAGGAAACCGAGAATCACGGGGCAATTTGTGCAAAAATGAATCCACAAAATCAATAGTAGGCTCAGTTTGAGCAGGGACTATGAACAATTCCATGATTGAAGAATAGCCGAAGTATTTGCCCAACCAGTCAGTTCAAAAGATTTATGTGACTGATGAAAGGGGATGAAGCTTCATTGGTCATCCAACTCTTACAGGTGCTTCCAAACATCATAGCGTATTGACCCCACGGTAACTTCATAACAATAACATTCTTATGGGGAGGATCCTGAGCAACATACCCCAGTCTAAATCTCTACAAAACAAGCTTCCAAAGAAAGAGAGAAAGAAAGAAAGAGAAAGAGAGTAGGGAACTACTATTGTTGGGTATTATTGCTGGGGGGAGTCCGGACTAGAGCCCAAAAGCACTGGAGACTTTTACTTGAATTTAGAGAAATTGGCCGAAATCGAGTCCGGACTTGTCAATCCAAGTGCAGCAGGGGGCTCGAGTATCATCAAATCAAAGGACTCGTACGAGCACGACTTTTACCCGATATGCCCCAACGCTATGAACTACACACTATTGGTGTTCCAAAAGAGCGAGGAAGAAAAAAAACCACCAGCACGGATACTGTCCTCCTCTTCCAAAAGAGTGAAAGAAAGATGATCACGATGATGGGTAGCAGCAGGGGGCAGGCGTGAACCACACCAACACCTTTATCCTGTCCCGCTACATAACAAAGCTGGGGCAGAGAGAAAGTTAAAGAGAGAGGGAGCACCCAATCATTGGTGGCCAGCAGCAGCAGGCAGGTAATGTCATACTGCTCCCATACCGAACCCTCTCACAGATGGCAAAAATAGCAATAAAAGGAATTATTTTTGCATTCTATGCGTTTTTACACCATGTTATAGAGCCATCATTGTCAAATATGAATAATAAGCTTGGGGTTATTTAGTCGTTTTCCTGTTACCAATATTGGTTTTAGAACATCTTTATTTAGGAAATAATGTATCCCCTAAAACGCAAAAGAATCACGTTTTGGCAGACCACGTTGGTCAGCCTCCAAAGCGGAGGAGAGGAGCATGGCAGGATCGCTACAGGGCTCCCCCCAGCTTGTGAGTGGGAATGTCAAGGAGGTCCACATGAGGTCAGGAGCCGATGAAAGGTTACCTTGGCGCCGATGCGAGGTTGGCAGCAATGAGCTGGGAGCCAGTCATACGTTGGGATCATGGCAGGGCACCAACTTGGCGGACCACTTTGGTCTGCCAAGAAATAAGTCAGTAATGATGGTAGTTGAATAAAAGACTGATTTATTATCAGGAAAAACATGTGTTCATAGGAAGGAAAGGAGCATAGACTCAAGCAGGAGAAAGCAGTTGGTAGCGAGCATGGCATGGTTGCTACAACCTCATGATATTGGCAGCTATGTTCGAGGGTTCTTTTCGAATTCCTGATCCTTGTCTTAAGGATTGGCCCCCTCTTGCAAAAACGTGGACTCCTCTTCACAAAATGTCCTCCCACCACACAGAGGAGGAGAACCTTGACTCCAAAACGTAAACAACTAGTTCCCACGTGCGGAGTCTATTATTTAACGTTCTAAAGTCTTCAGAGTGTGAAATCACTTAAATTTTCCCGTCAATCGTGCTCCCTGGCATCCATGGACCACGAAAAGTCAACCCCCGTGCCGGGACCCGCGCCGTTTCCACCGGACTGTCGGACCCCAGCAAATCCATCTTCAAAGCGCCAGAGAAGCTCGCCGGGGGAGAACCCAAATCAGGGCAAGCTTCTGGACAACAAAGAAACACCTCCTGAAGCCATGGACCAATCCGGAGCTAAAGGAGGCAGATTACCCTAAACTCACCACAGAGGGATAACATTTAAACCGGAAGCTCCCCAAGAACAAACGCCTGTGAAACTCACATCATGGAGGACCCAACAGATGAACCACCAATGGCCAACTCGGCACTGAATGACCTCAGTGCCCTGGGGGAGGATATTGCCCTATAGTCCAACAAAGAGGTCAAATCCTTCGCGGCTGTGGCAGCAAAAGTGACGGATACAACCTACGCCCACAAAAGATTCATCTGCGCCAATGAGGACACCAGGCGCAAAATTACCAAACCCATCTGGGACAAATTCCAGGCCGCCTTGGAATCGGCTATCTTAGAGGAGATGATGAAATCGGGCGGCCTAAAATTCAAGTCACAATGGCCCTACTTTGCCCCCTCTGGTTGCGGGCGAGTGGGATGTCTGGACGCAGAATCGGCGGCTTGGTTGGACCAGTTCACGTCCAAATACACTGATGACATGGGTGACTCTCTGAAGGCATGGAAACGCGGGGATTTTGGAAGCCTTCACAGGATGTTCATCCATGTTCCAAGTTGTATAAAGAATATTAGGGATAAGGTTATGGATATGATACTTGTCCAAAATTGTCTGCCAGGAACATTTCGGATCTTCAATGTGAAGGACGTGAAGTGGACCTCCAAGTCTGGAAAAGAGGCTTCCGGGACCCATCTCCAAGTTGAGATCGACGAGGAGCTCAAGAACGCCATTATGGCCAAGGGCAAGACGCTGTTTCTTGGTTCAAGGTCTGTCAACATGTCAAGCTCAGATAATCAAAAGAGGAAGGGAATGACTCAAGAAAGTCGCACAACGGCCACAGCTCCCGTAGCCAAGCAGTCAAATTACGACCTTACAATCATACCAAGTGAGGAGGATTTCTGGAAGCTGCCAAAAACTGGTAGACAGAAGTACCGCACAGCAATGGAGGCCCAGGGGCTAAGGCCTTATAAAGCCAAATCAAGACCTCACCGTCAAATAACCCCCACAATTGCTCCATCAAGGCTCTGATTGGGCTCTTCTGCTGCTCCCCAAGTTGAAGTCAGACCTGAGAGGGAACAGACCAATACTCGTCGTGACGCAAAGACTGCGGCCACAGCCAAAGCCAATGCTCAACGACTCATGGAGGTCCAGTCTCCCTCGATGGGCTCGACCGAGACCGCCGGAATCCCAGCACCGGAGACCAGGGCAGAGCTGAGTGGAGTGGAATTCAGGGCAAAGGAGGTTGCGGAGAAGCAACAAACCAATCGCCAAAAAGCCAAAGGAGGCTCTACTGCTAATAAAACCATGCCTGCCCGTAAGGGAAAGCCTAGGGATCCTCGGAACCTGAAGCCACCCCACGGGCAGTCCACTATTAAGGAATTTCTCAAGGAATAACTCCGGTTATAACTTGAGGACTTAAATTAACACAAAAGAGGTTTTAACTGGGGACTTATTTTACGAAATATCGAACCTTTTCCTCTTTCTTTTAACAATATTTCGTTCTTCATTGATATATTCCAAATAAACACACAACACAGCACTGCAGCTATGACCCTCGTACGGGATAAAGTTGTGGGCAAAAAGAAATTCATATACTGTATGCAAGAACCCTATCATTATAAAGGTAAAATATCTGGTTTTCTTCATAATATAGGATTCTTCTACCACGTCAACAAACCACGAACGTGCATCATTACAAGCCCAGGGCTTGATGTTTGGTACGCTAACAACCTCTCGTCCAGAGATGTAACTTCATGCTTATGGGACACTCACACTACAGAGTGTCCCAGGATTCTTATAGTCAGTCTCTACCTCGATGGCACTGCTCCCCTGGACAACATAGTCCCGGACGAATTTGTTAAAGCGGTAGAGTATTGTAACGTTAATAATATTCCACTTATTTGTTGTGTGGACACAAACTCGCATAGCCAGATATGGGGACTTAAAACTGACCCCCAAGGGGGGGAAAATGGAGGAATTTATCTTGGGGCATAATTTGAATGTCGAAAACATTGGCACGAAACCTACTTTTGGTACAGTTACCCAAAACAACCAGACCCGAATTGATGTCACTCTCACCAAGAAATTTAATTTGGTCTCTGGCTGGGAGTTGTCCGATGCCATGACAGCATCAGATCATCGACTTATCAAATTTAAGTTAGAGTCAAATATTAAATTACAGAAGAAGACAGTGAGAGATCTGAAAAATGCTAACTGGGAAGTTTTTAACCAATCGTTAAATGAAACCCTAAGACCAATCCCAATTTTCGTAGATCCAGGGATACTTGATGTGCTAGCCAAGAACTTCACGGACAGTATCAACCAGGCGCTTCGTAAAGCTACCAAGGATATCATCATATCCAACAAAGTGAAAAGGCCCCATTCCTGGAGAGAAGAAATAGTTTTGACTCGAAAGCAAATGAGATCATAACACAGGAAATTCAAGCAGAATGACTGCGAGGAGACCTGGAAAGAGTATTTGGACTCCAAGCGGGAGTTCAGAAGAGAGGTACGAAAGGCAAAAAGAAACTCCTGGCGAGACTTTTTATCCAAAGACAAAGACATAAAGGACGTTGCAAAACTCTACAAGGTGATACAGGGCAGGGAGAACCAAACCGTGGATCTCCTTGCTGGGGCCTATGGCTCCACAGAATCACCGGAGGATAGCTAGCATCAATTAATTCTTAGATATACATTTCCCATGAAGTGTGGAACTTAAGGAACCAACACCTATAAACACTTTCACCAACTATTTTAAACAATAGGCCAATCACAACCACTATAAAGGAAATCACTAGGTCCAGGCACCTCACATGGGCACACCTCACGGCGGGGTTCTGAGCCCTCATGTGTGGAATCTGGCTTTTGACGAACTCTTAAATCTGTATTTAACAGGTCCTGTTAACATAAGAGGCTTTGACGATGATGCGTGTCTACTCATCAAAGGTATTGACAAAAAGACAATCATGACTATTGCCCAAAAGGCAGTGGATCAAGTGTCACAATGGGGCGCACAGAATGGACTCACATTTGGTGCTGCCAAAACTGTTGTGGTACTTTTCAACACCCGTTACAAGGATGAGTCTCCCGAACAACTAATCATTGATGGGTCTGAGATCCCGTTCTCAGACTCTGCCACTTACCTAGGGGTTGAGCTCGACAAAAAGCTGAGCTTTTCTGCACATATTACCAACAAATGCAAGAAAGCCAAGCGACTTCTTATGAAACTAAAGCAAGGTATAGGTCAGCTCTGGGGCCCTACCCCGGCCAATATGAGTTGGATGTACACTGCTATAATTAGGCCCATGATCTCATACGGTTCCATCGTATGGGGGAAGAGGGCTAAATTCAAGAGAATGCAACTGGACCGGCTCCAAAGGCTGGCCATGTTACTAACAACCCATATTATCAAGAGCACCCCAACCCGGGGTCTTGAGATCATCATGGGACTTCCTCCTCTTGATTTATTCATCGAGAACATGGGAGCCAAAGCTGCCCAAAGGATTTTGGGCAGAAACAAACAAATCTGGGATGGGGTGGGTAACGGCCAAAAACGAGGTCACCTCTTACTATGGACGAGCTACCTAGACCAATCCGATGAATACTCTACGATGGAATACGATCGTAAAATTGAGACAAAACACTGGGGTAATAATTTCTTTATCAACTCAGCCAGTTTCGACAAAGGTGCTCCGGGTAAAAATAGAGGGATTCTCTGTTTTACTGATGGAAGCAAAACCAACAATGGAGTAGGATGGGGTTACCACATTGTCTGTGAGAATGATAGTAACCCTCTACAAGGACAGGGTAATTTAGGTGACGACAACTCGGTATTCCACGCCGAGGTGTTTGCCATCACGAATGATGCGAGATCCCTCCTAGCATCGTCAACAGAAGCACACAAAATTATCGATTTCTACATTGACAGTCAGGCTGCAATCAAGGCCATCGGTAAAATTAGCTCAATATCCAAAGTAGTTGAGGAGTGCATCAACACTCTGAACTCATTGGGTGTCAACAATATGGTCATGCTCCACTGAATTAAGGTCCATGTGGGACATGACTTGAATGAAAAAGTAGATGCTCTAGCTAAGCTGGGCACTACAGAAGGACCTTACAAACAAATACCACGCCCCACTACTGTTCATGCCATTGCCTTCCGGGACATTCTCATGAACAAGTAGCAAGAACTCTGGATGAAACTAGACAAAACTGCTTTTCCGCCAAACTAGGCTTTGGTTTGAAAATGTAGATAACAAATGTTCGAAATATTTCTCAAAACTCGATCAAGCTATTTTAAGTAAATTACTTCAAGCCATCAGCGGCCACAGCTACCTGAATTATCATCAGTATAAGATAGGTAGAACATCAACCGAACTCTGTAGGTTTTGCAAAGCGGCAAATGAAGAATCTCATCATATTGTCGCGGTGTGTCCAGCGCTCTCTTCGCAGAGGCAAAGGGCACTCCACACAATAGGTTTTGACATCCCCATGGACCTACCGAGTCTACTAAGGTTTCTTCTGGAGCCAACCATTGGTAGACTCTTCAGTGCCGGATCCTTAATATCCATTCACCCAGAGTGTCAAAACAAACAAACACAGAGGAGGACATTAGATCAAATGTTTTGAAGAGGCAGAGTAAGCAAGTTAAAACTACCTCATTCGGCATATTTAATCTGACAAAGCTCGAAATGGATTTTAGCCATAATTTGTGATCCCATTAAGATTAAGTTTAGAGAGGGGTAATTTCCCATTCAGGACAATGTTTTGGAATACTAACTTTTATCAATATTTTGAATGTCATCATCATAGACGTCCAAAGAAAAATTGCAATTGAATTGCCTCGCGCAGTATAAGGGTTTCGTTCAAGCATAACCACAGACCTGAGAATCAGAATCCAAGCTGTTTTTGATCATTGAAACAGGCTCAAAGCCATTGGTACTTTGTACAAGAGGTCTTGCCAGGTTAGGTGAAGGTTAGTGCGGACTCCCGTTATGATTAATGCCCTGAAATGTCGAATTAGGAGGAAAATGGCCATGACCATTTGTGTAGAGGAGACCAGTGTCTGAAGTGACACAAAAGAAGACCTTGGTGCTATGTTAAAACCGGGGAGAAAAGGTGGACTCCAACCGCTACATCCATGAAGACCATGACGTGCCCTGGGCAAAAGCTGAGTAGGATAGAGTAGTAGCAACTTGCATATTCGAATTTGCCGCGTGCCCTTTGAGGGATGAGTGGGTGAAGGGGAGAGCACAGCTGTGTTTTGGTGTCTGGAATGTAGTTTTTGGGAGTTGTTTCGCGAAATAAAGCTTGGTAAATTTATTCACTCACAGCCTTTATTCCCGCGACATATAAGATTGTCTTTTCCATGGTAATCATATGGCTGCTATGACAGCCAGACGACTGAGGAGAAGAAGAACGCCCTGTTTTCAGCGTTTGCAGCCTAAATGACCTTCGTGCTTTCTCTACTCTCTAATATCTGGAGGGGTTGGCTCCGAATACTGCCACAGTTTTCCGCGGGTATTTTTAAACTTGTGTCCTGGGGATGTTCGCCACAAGCTCACCACCTTGGGTCACAAGGCCCTGTCCCTGCGTGAACTTGCCCTTATAAGTGAGTTTACCTCCAACCATTGACATGTGGCAGGCAATGCCAATATAGTGGCCGACGCCCTCTCGAGGCCTGCCGACCTGGAGGGCCCTCTTCACCATGAGGACTAAGCAGCGCTCCCCTGTAACCATGTGATTCCTTCGACCTCCGGCGACGCCCGCTATCAGTGGCCTCCTTGCCGTTCTAGGGGTCTCAGCCATCCTCGTTGACCCTGTCAACTACAAGGCGCGTGCTGCCTTACAACCTTTGCTTATTGAGGCCCGTCTCTGGTTCCCTGCCCTCAACACGGCAGTAATATTTTCCAGCAAAGTTTGATGGGCTAGTCAACGCAAACAGTTTCACAGTCCTAAGCTGTGAGATCGTGGGAACAGTTTAAGCTATAGCTGAAAATAGGTAATGAGCAAAATAAGCAACTTTTTCACGAATGAAATTTGGATCGTTTCCGCTCCACTTGATTTTTTTCAACCTCTGTGCCTCTTAGGGAGACGAAAACTGAGAAGACCTTTAACTGAATATGAACTGGGATGGAAAATGGATCTCCTGAATTGGACCAATTCTCCGGACTCGAAATGGCTATGGATTCAATCTAAGCAAGCAGGATTTAGTTGTTCTAAATAAACTGTTTTCTTTGAAATGGTTCACGTCTTTTTCCAAATCTCTCCTAAACCACTATAGTGATACTCTGAAAACAGTTGACGGACAACAAGTTCATCGCGATTGTTCAATCGTATCCCATTGCTAAAAGTCTGAAAGTTGAAGGAGCATACTGGAGTGTCAATTATTGATGGAGTTGGCGTAAATCAGTGTCAGTTATCAGTGTGAAGTCTCTATAAACGGTTCTGTTTGATTTCCCGTGGATGTTGACCATATTTGCGCCACAAAAAGGAGATGCCTCTGAGCAGTTGGCCCGGCCATGCATATTCGAGAAATTTGAGAGCGTCGAATTACGAATTATATCCACCAAACTTTGACAAAGCCCCCCAAAAAGTTTACTGACTGATGTAATAGAGAAATCTTTAAAAACAGCCGTCTCATAAGGAGCTTCGCCAAAGTCGTCATAAAGGTTCTCTGACTGATTCTTGAGGAAGTTTTTAAACTCAAAAGTCACAACAATAAATGGAGAATCAATCTGACTCTGTGATACCGGACTTGACATTGCTTATCTGTAAAATATATATTGATAATATGGTGACTGACTCGGTTGACCACACTACACTGAACAATCCGACCACATCACACATATTTCACAAGAGTTCTACAAAGCATGACCCAATACAAATGGATACCCAAGATAAGATAGGAGAAAAGTTCATTACCTGAGAAGTAGCAAAGGAGGGAGATCTCCGTTTTTTAGCCAGGTCTTTTTCTGGTCCAATCAAGTGAAAAAAAGCTGCTCCACCTCAATCTTGTGATATTCAGTTCGATATATTACAGTGTATTTGGTTGGAGACCCAGGCTGTATGAAGTCTTCATTTGATGATCTTTGAGAAAAAAGCATTGATTGCCACGCAGAAGTAACTGAATGCAAAAGAAAAAAGTGTCTTTACTTGTGACTTAGCTTGTAACAAGATCGCGCAGCCTTTTTGGGGACACTCATCGGATGTACGGTACAGCAGGTCTTTACTTGTGACTTAGCTTGTAACAAGATCGCGCAGCCTTTTTGGGGACACTCATCCACCTTTCTCGTTTTTGATGTCATTATGACTAGTCAAATGATGCTGAATTGCACCCAGAAGGATGGGTCTTCCCACCCTTCTGACTTGCATATTGTTGTATCCGGAAAGAAGAATTGACGGAGACGTTTCTAATTTGCAAGTCAGAACATAAGTGAGCTTTTATTGGTCAGCTGAGAGGCATGGAAAGTGGAAGAATGAGATGGAAGGTTAAGGTATAGTACAAAGACATCGAGCGTTAACTATTCGATACATGGAAAATCCTACAACCCCCCGCCAGTATCGAATATAACTGAGCGAGATGAAATTCACAATATCTCATGTCGGCTGATTTTCTCATGGGTCTCGAAGGACCTGACAACTGTAAAGTAAATAAAACCAAAATAAATGAATAATTCTTCGGCGTAAAACGTGGTCCCTGATCTCAAAGAGGATCTTCATTTTGGAGACGACGACTCCGACGAGGCAAGGCAGGGGGGGCGATAGTTGTCGTGGTGTCCCTGTTGGTCCTCGATACGGGTAACGATCTTTCGGCTTGGAGAAACCGCCGATTGCGCCGGATTTAACCCGAGGCCGAGTCAGTCTCTATTTCGTAGGAACGACCGGGATCCAATGGTCAGATGATCGTACTGGAAGCGTCCCAACGTAAAGTCTTCGGGTCTTGAACCCACACCCGGTCGCCCGCCGCCAAGGGGCCCGCCCGTCGCCCGCCGCCCTCTTGGGCGGCCTGCTCAGCCGCCCTCAATCGTGCGGCCCGGAAATCCTCCATTCGAGCGGTGATGTGAGGATCGCGCACATCCGGCAGGAGAGCTCTGAGGTGGCGCCCGTAGAACCCGTAGGCAGGGCTAAAGCCGTCGGCACGAGGCGTTACCCGCCAACTGAGTAAAGCCATCCTGAATTCCTCACTATTGAGACGGCCGCCAAGCTTGGCGAGCAGAGCCTTCATGGACTTGACCGCGAATTAGGCCAAGCCATTGGACTGAGGATGGTAGGGTGAAGAAGTCTCGTGCACAATGTGAAAAAGGTCGCAGAACGCCACGAAAGGTCCCCGAAACTGGGGTCCGTTGTCGGTTTTAATGGATCGAGGCAGGCCGACCTGACAAAACCAATTCATCAGGACGGAGGCGACGGCCTCGGTCGAGAGGGTCGAGAGCTAGGCTACAAACGGAAAACCGCTGTAGCGATCGACCATAACCAGGAACTTGGAGCCCTCCAGGTCAAAAATGTCCGCGGAGACGCGGTGAAGCGGGTAATCCGCGGTTGATGCCGCCATCCACAAAGGCTCGGGTGGGAACGAAGGTAAACGTTCTCGACAAGACACACATGAAGAGACTATCTGCTTGATCTCGTTGGACATACCGGGCCAAAGATAGAGCTGGCGGGCCAAAACTGTAGTTTTGGTCATCCCACTGTGTGAAAGGTGTAGTCGACGGAGAATTTCCGCGCGTGCCGGGCGTGGGATGACCAACCGATCCCAAGATAAAACCAGGTCACCCTCAACCCGCAAAGACGAGAACACTCCCGCAAACGGTGTTAAACTTGATGGAAGGTCTGCGGGATTGATCCCACTCCGAACCTTGTCTCGGAGAATTACGTACTCCTCATCAATACCCTCCATGACGACTTTGAGAGCCAGGTCGTCGACGTTAACCACCCGAACTGCAATCTCCATTGAGGGATCCGGTGGGAACAAAGGCGCCCGGCTGAGCGCATCCGCGATGAGATGGCGTTTGCCCGCATTCCAATCCAACGAAAATGAGTAGATCTCAAGCCTCTCGCGAATCCGTTGGAGTCGCGCATTCACCAACGAAGCAAGGGGCTTATCAAACGATCCTAGGAGCGGCTTGTGGTCCGTGATGACGACAAAGTCCGGCATTCCGCGGAGGTAATGGTCGCACTTTTTGACGGCCCAGAGGATGGCCGAGGCCTCCAACTCGATAGTAGCATAATTTTTCTGGGTCGGCAAAAGAGAGCAAGACCCGCACTGTATAAGGCGAATGACACCAGAAATCTCGCGTTGAATGAGGGCAAATCCAAACCCAAAGTCCCGTGAAGCATCTGTCATTAGCTCGGTTTTGAGCCGAATGTCGAATGGCTTGACCAATGCCGGCGAAGTCAAGACCACACGGGCCTGCTCAAATTCGGCCTCATGTTCCTCGGTCCACAAGAACGCCACATTTTTCTTCAAAAGCAATCTCAACTTTTCCGTTGCGTGTGAGAGATCCGGCAAGAACGTGGTGAGGGTGTTGAGAAGTCCAAAGAAAGATCTAAGTTCCGTGATCGAAGTCGGTTGTGGGAACTCGCGAATGGCAGCTAATTTCGCAGGGTCCGGTCGGACCCCGTCCTTTGAGACAATGAACCCCGCAAACTTCAGCAATTGCCCCACTTCCATCTTCTCCAGCGATAACTTAATGCCAGCAGCACGACACCGAAGTAGAACCATACGGAGTCTGCGGAATGCATGTTCGATGGTGTCCCCTTGTACCAGCATGTCATTGATGATCTTCAGAAGCCAGGTGAGTAGGTCCCAAACAGCGTCGTCAGTCTTGATGTTAAACTCATCACTGCTCGAATTTAACCCCATAGGAGCAACGGTGTACCGCCGTTTTCCGTCAGGCAGCAAGAAAGCGGTAAGCAATGATGATTCCTTATCCAACGGGATCTGATAGTAACCGTGGACGCAATCAAGTTTGATGAACCATCGTGAAGACGGGTTGATCTTCTTCATTAGGTCAGTTGCGGACGGAAATGGCCTAACAGGTCTTCTTGTTGCCTTATTCAGCTGCCTGTAATCCGTTACCAACCTCACCTTTTTACCTCCCGGCTTTGGGACGAAATGAGCTGGAGATACCCAAGTGGTCGGCTGGTCGCAACGGACGACGGCTCCCGCCGTTTCGAGCTCCATCATCAGGGCATCCGCTTGAGGGCGGAGATGAATGGGGATTTGCCTAGACGTGGTGACATGGATTGGCTTAACCCCCCGCGAATCGTCCAACTCAATACGCATTTTCGGTCCCTTGATAGAACCACCCACTTGACCCAACGTCTTACAGAATGTTGAGTCAAATTCAGCCTTAATCTCTTCTTCGAGTCTGTTCACGAATATTTCATCAGTTTCACCCAGACGCCGCTCAAAGTTGCCCCCATCGTCGTCGAAAAATTTCGGGAACTTCTCGTCGAACTTCCCGATCGATGCAAGGAAAGCCACATCGTTGTCCGCCTCTCCAATCAAGCACCGAAATGACTCGTCATCTTCGTCCTTGACGCATTGGTGGATATCTTCGTCGATGGTATTGTTCGCCTCATATCGACCATGTTCCGCTTCCTTAACCCCCGAAATCGAGAGCAATTCACGATTGAGGAGCGGAAAATTTTTAGGCAAAATCCCCAAAGCCACGCAATCTTGCCATCCGATAAGTGGTGGACCAGTGAGATTGGGAGAGACATAGATCGTGATGTCTCGGCGTGGTCCCAAAAATCCATCTCCTTCCTGCACCACAGACGAGATTGTCAAGACCCCCGACTGACCCATCTTCGTGCCACTTGCCGAGACCAGAGCGACCATTTTCGAGGCTGGCTCTAGAACGACATCATTGGGAATGAGGTGCGGAGGGAAGACCGTGACAACTGCCCCAGAATCTGGTACGACCTGGACCGAAAAATTTCCGAGCAGTATGGTTGTCCTAGGCGTCGTTGAGGACGGGTTGACCACGCATATCTTGCCCTCAACTTCATCCGCTGCTTGGGTGATAGCGTTGATTCTCGTGTTCCCTCCAGTTCCTCGACCACGCGTTGTTGAGCTCCCTCCATTGCCTGACCTTTTATTGCAAAACCGTCCGATATGCCCAAGTCTGCCACACTAGTAACATCTCATATGCCTGGCGCGGCAAGAACCAGCCAGATGTTCCAAACCCCCGCACTTGAAACACGTGGTTCTAGGACCCACCGCGGTAATGCTGTGATCCTCGTTTGCAGTCTCAATTGCGTGTACCATTGTTGTCGCAGCTCGGACATTCCTTGCGCTTTCAAATGCCGTTGCGGCTTCAATGACGTCTGATAATGTTGGCTTCTTCAATTTCAGAAGTTCCAGCATCATGTCTGGATGCACGCGGCTCATGTGGATCGCCTTGAACATATACCAGTTGTCTGTGGTCATTTTGGACAATTCGGCTTCTTCGCCAACCTTTTGTAAATCGGTTATGGCGTCCCTAATGGACTGACCCGGCTGGAGTTCCGCCTTGTGCCATTGCCAACGCCGTTGAAAAAGTGGATTAATTTCCAAAAATCTCCCCTCCAAAAGCCGGACACAGTCGGAGATTGTTGAAGAAGGAGATACAACTAAGTCCATGTAACCCGCCAAAGCTGCATCTAAGTGTGCGGTGAAGAAGGCGTGTTGTTGAGTCAGATCAATCGTGTCCATATTGGAGGCTGCATGATAAGCCATGAACTTTTTGACCCAAACTCTCATCACTGGTGGTGTCGCCATACTAGAGAGAGTGTTCGGACGCAGCCCGATCTGCTCCCTCAATGCCCTGGTTGCCGCCCCTTGTCGTTGCAGCATCAAGGTTGATGGTCCGCGTAGTGCCGCGCTTTGCACCCTTCCCTCCATTTCCGCCAACGTTGCCATGTCCCTCTTGGCTGCCGCGAGAATCTCCGGCAATCCGTCAATTGTCTTCAGATCCTCGTAGAGTTCACCCACGGTCTCCACTTGCGTCGTGAACATACGAACCATCTCCAAAAAGTAGTCGGTGTTGGTGATTTGTTCCGTGGGTTGACAGATGGACCTGCATGCCGTTTCACAAATTCCCATCTGAACCGCAATCTTCTTCTTTTTCGTTGCAGCCGCCATCTTGTCGTCCTTGAAACTCCTCTAGTTCCTGGAATGACAATCGCGCTAGATGGGGCAGTCTCTCCACTGACCCGACTTGGTCCAGGAGGAGACAGTCAAGAACCTCGCGTCGGAACTGACCTCGACGAACTCGGCGTGCTTCGCCGGTAAATTACCCTGTGGGAGCGGGTCCGTGAATTCCCGTTGGACGCAGTCAACGGGCAAAGTATACCGTCTGCGCCATGTTGTATCCGGAAAGAAGAATTGACGGAGACGTTTCCAATTTGCAAGTCAGAACATAAGTGAGCTTTTATTGGTCAGCTGAGAGGCATGGAAAGTGGAAGAATGAGATGGAAGGTTGAGGTATAGTACAAAGACATCGAGCGTTAACCATTCGATACATGGAAAATCCTACACATATGAAACATCTGACCCAAAGAAGGATACAAGATCGCCATGCCCAATTGTTAAAGCATTCACCATTCGAGCAACGCTACGCCAATTTATGTAAGGTTAATATTCTAGTTGTAATTAAATCCGATAACAATTTGAACTTGTTCTCCACATTTATCAACATCAGAGTTCAGGCAAAGCGTTACAACCACACTTTCTGGACACTTGACAGTGTAAACCAGTTGACTTGGCGTTCTTTCTGAAGTTTGTTGGTTGGATAACTTGAATCGTACAGTAATGTTTTCATAATTTCCCACGTTCATTTTTGGTCAAGATGGTTGATTTTTTGCACCATGGCGTGACTTCCAACAGATTCTTGTTTTTCAAAGAAGTAGTTAAAACTGCCCATTATCTAAGCTTTGGCTCACACTGGTGCAATCATATGACTCTAATGTAAAATATGGCGCCAAAAATACCCGTTGACGAGCTCATTCAACTACTGTACTGTATGGAATATCACTGTCTCAAGCTTGACTTTGTGGAAATCAGAGGCGTTAGGGTTTTTCTGTGCTTACACCCTTGATCAACTGCGCCCAGTTGTCCCAGCCATCTTTTGCCGGGCCGGCTCCAGAACCTTGCCCATCCTGGTCCTCGCACAACTGTCAAGCTTGTTGGCGATCTGTTTGTCTGCCCTGGTCAGACTACCTTAACAACGTGAAGGCCTGGCGGCACGAGTCATTTCGTCCCCTGCCAACGGGCCAAGGAGGAAACACTCTCCCGTGTGCCTATGGAACGTCGGCTAGCTCCCGACAAGCGTTTTGGGTCACTTCATGTGGACCTGGCGGGGTCGCTGCCTCCGTCAGATGGGTCATGGAGCCGTACTCCATAGACGGGTTCATCTATCGGTGGGTTGAGGCTAACTCTCTCAAGGACGCCACTGCCCTCTCCTGTACTAAGGCCTTGTGGGGCTAGTGGATCTGCCGCTATGGAAGCCCTGACGACATCACCAGTGACAGGGGAGCCCAGTACATTGGCAAGCTTTGGGCATCCCTTCACAACCTGCCCGGCATCAAGGTCACAACCACCACAGCCTATCACCCCCCGGCCAATGGGATGGTGAAGAGGACCCACCAGGTCATAGAGGCGGCGCTACGTGCCAAGCTGACTGGCGTGGCGTGGGTTAAGCAGCTCCCCGGGTTTTGCTTGGGATGCGGACGGCGTTGCGCGAACATGGTGCTACCTGCTCAGGTGAGCTGGTATTGCCACCCTCTGCGCCTCCCATTGGAGTACCTGACGCCTACACATTGTCTTCCACGGTGAGAAACCTGTCAACGTCCCTGCCTCGTCAGCCCAGTAGGATTTGGTGTGGGTGTACAATGACGCCTACCCCAGCCTGCTTGCCTCACCATGGGATGGCCCATTTTGGGTTATTTCCCGGGGCCCAATTTTTCACCCTTGCTCGTGGTGACGTGGTAGCAGTAATTGTGGTCAATGGAGGCCACCGAGAGGGCTGTTACGGAACATTCAATAAAATAAGCTTAGCTCCAAGACGTTTCAGTTTTGTATTATTGACGGTTTAATAATTTGAGACTTCACTGTCAATTTAAATATACCGCATGGGATAGACTCCTGGAAGAAAATGTTTCATCAGAGCTTCATTTTTCGGAATTATTATCAGCACAATGATATAGATTGGGTAGAGCTATTTGCTTATAAATATCCTAGTTCTTATTTTTTTGCAACAGATTTTCTTATCGTTTTGTTCACCCGTTCATAAAGCTCCTTATTTGGGGATTTGACCTCCGTTAGCTTTTATTCTGATTCCATTCGTGATTTGAAGGCCTTGCAGACTGAGCTGACGTAATCACTCATCATTTCAGTACTGATGTGATCAATCTACCTGCGCCTTAAACTTTCAAACCAGTACTGCCAAGTTTGATTCCTGCTGATTTTTTAGGTCAGGGTCACATCAGTACATTTCAGGGCTCAGTATTGTTGTCTCGGGAAGAGCAGGCATTGGGCTCACCTTACCACCAAATAGTCAAGGGGTTGAGATCGGGACTCTGAGGAGAGCAGTAGTTCTAGGGCCAGAAACTTTTTTTTTCTTCATCCAGTCCTGAATTACCTTTATTGAATGAGCAAGGGCTCCATCTTACCGAAAGACATTTCGTCCTTTCATTCAACATATCGATGATCTTGAGAACCTGTGGAAGCAATTTGGTCTTCAAAATATCCGAGCAGTCGGCTTTAGAATGAGCTTGGATGAGTTTGTTCCATGAGTCCCATCAATGCTAACAAGTATCAGGTGCCTCTGGAATGGTTTAATAATCTCACTAGACATTTAGCAAATAACAAAGGCTCCACATGTCTCAACAGCTTTTCATGGGAGATATTCTGCGATGACACTCAAGTGGCATTTTCCCCGTAATTTATAGCACAGAGAGATGTGTTAGACATCAGAACGGCGACATTCTTCGCCTCAGTCAATTTACAATGTTATTCTAGAATCATGAAACAACTTGATTTTAATTAGATGGTTGCCGATATGAAAGAAGACGATTACATATTGTTTTCTATATTTGCTTTCTGCCACAACGGCAAAGGTCAAAGCAAACCGTTGGCTATTAGGTAGCAACATCCCCAGTGGCAGCAAAATATGCAACGATGCACTGTATTCAGATTGGTAAAAAGAAGATGAAATCGAAATTCCCAAAAACCGAACGCATGCCAAGTTATAGCTTGAAGTCACGGGATTCTAAAACTGTAAATGTTTCATTAAGTTTAGCCCGGAATAAAAAGGTATTTGACTTTTAATGCTTAGATCGTATTTTAAATTTTCGCGCTTACTTTGGGCCGAGAGGTTAAGAGCAATTAGGGCTTTGCTGGCAAGGTGACTGAAGCTATACGACTGGGCTTGCAAGAAGCTGCAATTCCCTTGTCATTTTTGATTGCTCAATTGAATATATGCTGTTTGGAAAAAAATGATTTTTGAATGAAATGAACACCAAATGTTTAGTTTAAATGAAAGCACTGAATGATACGACCATAATCCTTTTGCTTTGTTTCGGCATGTGTCAATGTGCAAAAAATGGTTCACACCAATTTGGTCACCTTTTGTTTGTTACTTTTTTCAATAATTTATTATTGAAAACGGCGGACTACATGTGCACGAACGAAGATAATTTTTCATCACGCACGTGCCTAAATTCTTTCTTATAACCCATTGACTGAGATTTGAAATGCAAGTGGAACGATTCGGATTTTATTTTAATGAAATATGTTGGAGCGACATTAACGTCAAATTGCGTAATTCCCATTAAAATCGTGTAATGCACGAAGTAGCTGTTTGGAATAGGTCTCGTTTGCAACGTCCTTTACACAATATTTCATGCAAGTGATATGAAATTTTGCATGAAGAGATTTATGTTCGGAGAATTGTGAGATCTTTGTTGGGTTTTTGGACACAACAAAGTCATATAGATGGCTGCTGACAATGTGCACTTTTGGTGTTAAATTCATTCCAGAAGATTTCCAATTGCCTGTAAACATGGTGATTTGAGTCTTCAAATGATCAAGGTTAACTTTTTCATGGGCTAGATTAGTCAAAATATTTTGGAAGGACCGCAGAGCTTTTACAAAAGGTTTCCAAAATCTTTCTCATGGCACTCTTTCAAAATGGTCTCAAGTTCATCCAGGTGTTTCATCAACGTTCGACACTCATTTCCTTCAAATGATCTTCCGTGGTAGGATTCGCGGACCAGGTGGAGATTTCTTGGCCACGTCTCGACCTGAGGGACTTTAAGGAGCAAGGAGGACTAGACTTTATTGACCACACCTAACATTATGTGGAGCATTGGCAGAGCACAAACTTCTAAACCTTGGCGTTGATCAAATGAGAAGGATGTGGAAGGATGGGTTTGTTCTTGACATCGTTGAAGAACTTCGACTTCTTGTCATCCTTCCCGCCCTTAACAAAGGACGCATAATCTGCCTCAAGCCCAACAAAGGTTCGCTCCTCACATATTTCATTCTAAGAATCCGTTTCCCAAAGGCAGAAGATGCACGAGAACTTGCTTCGATGATTTCTCAAGCCCAATACAATGTTAAAGCATTTCAAATCTTGTGAAAATACGTACGCGAGCTCTTTAGGGATCTTTTCAAATTCCAGTTTTCAATTTCCAATAGTCTTGATATTTTGATACGACTCCTTCATAGGAGAGAGAGCTAACAGATGCAACATGTGTACGCTGATGGATTTAGCTCCATTGCTTTCCAACGACGTGTCTTTGAACATTAAGGTTCCACTGAACTTCAAGTGATCTCGACCCTCATCAATGGAAGTTCGATAAATAAGGTCACTATATTCCACTCCCAGATTGGTAATAATAGAGTCCAAGAAGGATCGGATGTCATGGCAAAATGCAATAATAGGCAGTAGACCTTTGGCTGTCTCAATCTTGTCGACTGTAAAAATGTCTGCATGTTTTTTGATGGTTTTGGACAGATGTTGCCGTATGTTCGGTTCAACCTTGACAAACTTTCTTAGCCCTTGGGCGATCTTGAGGGATTGATTTTGAGATAGATTGGCCGATTGGGCAATTTCCCTAATAGTAGAAGCAGATACCAAGGTTTCCTGCGGTTCTTTCAAAGTAGCTTTTTGAAACGTGATTTTTCGTCCACCAGTCGGTCGAGAACGAGACTAGCCCCTCCTTGTCCGTCAGATCAGTCAGGACCTGTGATACGGTCTTTTGTAAGACCATAGGGGGCACGATCTTGCAAATGTTGCTCACCGCCTCCATCTTGTTGCACAAGTGAGTCTCGGATTGAAAAATCTGGCCAAAACACTTTAGACAAAGCGAAACAGCTTTCCCGGGCACAATGTTGGAGTTAGAATGCGCTGCAGTTGCCACAGACCTGGTTTGTCCGGGCCCTCTTTTATTACCTATGGGACGCGTATACTTGTTCCGAAATCGTTTGAATTGTGTGCAAATGGTACAAATACACGAGTTATCCATCGACTTTGAATGGTCAATCCGGAATCGAAATGAATTTATTGGCGAGTAATCGGGGAACTCGGGGAGAACAGAGGTGAAAACCCCCTTCGCAAATTCTTCCAATTTCTTTCACCAAGAATCACATAATCCACAAGGCAAACGCTTCTCGGTGGACTAGTCTCCATCAATGATGAAGTCATTGACGAGGCGTTCATGTTAGAACCAGGCGTAATAACACGTTGGCCTCTGCCAAAGCAAATCAAGCACAAACTTGCCCTTGCCCTGTCATGGCCTTGTGTGATAATTGTCGTTGTTTGTAGATATTGCGCGATAGATAGATGATATTGGATTATTCAATCGTGAATAACACTGCGGTGGATGGAAAATGAGCCGCTTAACCGGCTCCACGCTTTGGGATCTCTCGGATCTTGGTGGCCAAATTGAGGAGCCACTTCCTGCGTGATGACAGTTGCCGCCATAACGAAGCAAAAGAGTTATGGTTCTTTTACTCAATTCACTACTTTTATCCAGTGCTTTGATTACAAAACCACCACATTATGCTTCATTTCATTCAATTTTTTCTGACATGCTCTCTTTATTTGAGCAATCAAGAGTGATGAAGGAATTGCAGTTTCACTGTAACGCCAATCACCTTGCCATTAAAGGTCTAAATCTTCTCAACCTCATAACATTTGATAAACAAAATTGACAACCGGGACGACATTAGTTTTTAGCAAATAATTGAAACAGTTCCTGATAATGAAACCACTCCAAATAACTTGTCGATGAATCGAAATCTAGTTTTATCGCTTCATGATCATGAATTGCCTTACAATTTTGCGACAAAAAAGGAAATTTCAGTTCTTTATGCTCCAATTACCACAATCGCACTTCATATAAACGGTAGTATATTTACCGATAGCAAGCCTTCTTTTTAACGTGTGCCCTGTAAAAACTGAGGCCAGAAGATGCTTTTCTGCAAATTGTACAATGAAATCGAAAGCCAGCCAAAACTTGAATGCAGGAAATTGTGGAAATTTTGCAAAAAAAAAAGTTGCACATGCGAGATTTTTCTGCAAATTTATTGCATCTGCAAATTTTTCAAATTTTAACAGCAATATTTGACATTTTTCTGTAATCAATTATCATTCCTGTTTTGGAGCTCGCTGAGAACAGACGCATTCAGTTTGCTCTCGTTCTTATCTCCCAGGAATTTCGAACCAAGGTGTGACTTCCTCTGTTGCTCCTTGGTTGCTGTGCACGTGTAGTGTTCGTGGTGTTTGTGTGTGGGTGAATGAATGGGAATTGCCACTCATTCACTCAATTAGGTTTGGTTTTTCACGGCTCTTTGGTAAGACGTAATTACTTTAAAACCTGATAAGTTTATTGCTCATTTATGTTTATGTCTAGCTTTAGCAGTTTCTTTCTGATTTGTAGTGTAGTTTTTCTAGTTCCAAATCGTTATGTGT
>NC_081451.1:14922179-14935194 GCF_007210705.1 Tigriopus californicus
GTAGGCCTTGTTGATCCGGTAGCATCTTTCAAGTCAGACTTGGACAAATTTTTAGATAGCATTCCAGATCAACCCTACATTCAAGGATTAGCTCGGTCTGCCAACTCAAATTCGTAGATTTTTTCAAATTGGTAGACCAAATATCATATAGAAATTGAAAGGTAATAAATAAACGAATTATAATCTTTCATTTTAATAGTACTGGGGATTACATTCCCTGTAGCGGTTAGAAAAGCCCGTAAAAAAACAAACCCAAAAAAAAAAAAATATGATATTTCTGCCAATTCAGCCAAAAAATACCAATATTTGTGAAAATTCATGACATTTTCAAGAAATATTGTCAATTTTAAGGAAAAATGTGAAATTTTAGTCCATAATTTTTTTACCTGTTTTTGAAAAAAACACACATAGATATACCAACCATCTGCTAGTATATTTCATCAATCTTAAATAGCTCTTTTATCATTGCAATCTTTTAAGACACTCTATTTCAAATCTTGGAACTTAGTTTTGGTTGAGTAATGAACTTCTCATTTAAAAATCCGGCACATCTTGATGTGTCACGATTTTTCACGATTTTTGGGGTAAATGGTCATGACGTGGATGGTTAATTTCGGAAAAATTGACTTGCCACTACTTTCATGAAACTTTCTTAACTAAATTGTTCTGCAATACACTTGCCACGCTCTGGCATTACTGTTTTTCAGGTAATGAACTGAGATTTATCTTTTTCACAAAATGATAACGATGCACAAAATGCTGATAACCAGCAGGTAAACAGCACACACGTGTCGGCCGGAAACCAGATAGGAAAGTCCTCCCTGGGGACAGACAAAGAGCTATTGGAGCTAGTAACAGAGGAGAAGAGAATGACGATGACCTACTCTTGGCTGACCCAATAGCTAGCCTCAGCCAACATACACCAACTCGACTACAGGCACAAACAAGAGTCAATGGAATGGAGTAGAACAAAAGAAGGTTCTAGACCCTATTTTCGTTTTGAAACTGCTAAACGAAACTGATAGAATGCAACAAGAAAAAACAACTGTACCTATTTACAAGTACAGGAAATGAAGAGACCAAACAATCAAATAATGAAATACTCCTTAAATTGAAAACACATGTTGACAGTCGAGAAAAGTGAAATACCTCATGAAAATGAAATAAAAGATATAAGACTAAACTACTCGTGATAGGAAGAAGAGAAAGTTAAAGAACAAATGTGTCTTACCTTCAGCAGCCACGCGACCACTTACATAACACAACACAACACACTCAGACCGGCCGTTCTGTCAAGATCAGAAGCAACGAATCGTGCGACTGCTCTCAACAAAAGATGTGACTAAACGGTAAGGAAGTCCGCAAAAAAAAACTATTTCCAAACGTAGCAGATCCTTCAACTCTAACTGTAATTCGTAATATACCCTCTTTTTTTGTTTGCCAAAAGGGTTTTTCATCCAAATCAAGCATGTTTTATTTCTTCTTGATAATGTTAAGGTCGAATTCTATAGCCATTGGTGATAAATGGAGATACATGGACAAATGATGAACTAGGTATCCTTTGCGTGTCTCCCCACACCGGATTTATCTGGCTCAAGTTCATTATTCTCAGTTGTTGGGAAGGTTTGTAATTGATTGCAGAAAGGGTCATGCAATAGAGCTGATCTCCGAGTTTTTGAATGAAGCCCGTCTTGACCGGTTCTGAGACAGTATACAAATCCTCCTCCTCCCACCTAGGGGTGCTAGTGGACAGACTTAAAACAAAGGCTTTAGACATAATAGATTTCATGCCGTTGGCGAAAGCTGACTCTCCTCCGATGCACAAAATATCGGAGATGTTGATTACGCCACATGCCATTTCATAAGAGGGATGTGGAAGATGATTCAAGCCCCTCGACGAATTTTTGTGTAAGTCTAGAATTTCAACAGAGTTTAGATGGTATCCGTCGTATCCTCCGATGACTACTATGGCACTCTCATTGATAACCACTGAGCTATGAACTCGTCGAGGTACAGTTAAGGTGGGTCCTAGAATCCACTCTTTGGTTTCTTTAATAAAGACTTCCACAATTCCATTGTTTCCTCCCATAGAATTTTTACCTCCTATAGCGACAGGCCTGTCTCCAACCAAGTTCAATGTTCCTTCAATGTGATCGAATTGCAAAGGTGGAAACATTTCCCATGTGTTATTGCCTGCAAAGATAAGTAGTTTAGTGAAGAATAGTAGTCTCCAATTGATGGCAAAACCATCCAAACGAGCATAAGGGCAAATTTCTGAATATTCAGGGATTGTTAATGAAAAAGTGAGCATTATATCACACCCTCCTTAAGGGTTGGAAAATACAAGATCATTAAAAGCATTTACTACCTTCGTTCTGGTAATTTTATTCGCTATGGCAATACCTGCCTATAAATAAATGTCAAGAAAATAATTTCGCTCTAATTGCCTAGCGTACTTGTTGATTTCCATAAGATAATGTTCCTACACATAGGTTAAAAGTGGTGCTGTTAGAGTGCACTCGAATGTGTTACTAAATTTTGGAGAAATTGGCCGGACTCTACGTAGTGTTTTAGAAAGTACTCAAGTCCGGACTTGTCAAAAGAAGTTTGGCTCATGCACGTCCTCTGAACAGGCTCATCTTGCTTTAACTAAGCTAAACCCTGCTAATGAAAACATTATTCAAGGCTTGTTGCCTTAATCGTCAATTCAAGACGGAGTGACGCCCGTTTCCTAACGAAATCTAAAGTAAAAATGTGTAAGGGCGCCTTTACACTAGGATGGAAAACCGAGATTGAATCCGGTTTGAGGATTGAAGCTGGAGTAGTGCTGGGCGAGTTAGGCAAAGGCATGGAGTACGTCAGTAGTGGAGTGGAAAGCTGGGTCGAAGATCGAACGTCTTCTAGCGAGGTTTTGTAGATCTATGCGTTACCTCCTAATCAGATGCATTCCCCACTGAGAGAGTGTTCAATGTGCTCAATGAATTCCATCTTCATGTTCAGGTACTTGATTAGGAGGTAACGCAAAACTGAAACGTCTTCTAGCGAGGTTTCAGAGAGCTTTCCACTCCACTACTACCGTACTCCATGGTTAAGGTTTGAGTCCAGCAGAGGGCTCTAGTCTTTCACTGTACTCAAGTCAAACAAAAAGACTCAGACACCAAAAACTCGCCCCAGCACTAGTCCTAGTGATATTCTCAATGGCAGTCTACGTATAAGTCCAAACAAAAACCCTATGAAAGAGGCTAATTGAGTCCAAACGTGCAATTTTCATCTTCGAGTGGCCAAGATGCACAATTTGAAAAGAAAAGGGTTCATATTTACATTTGCGGAGGGATATCTAGTCATGGGTAATCATTCAATCATTGAAATATACAAAAAAGTGCGCAAACATTGCAGGCAGAGCTATTGTTCCTGGGAAAGACAGTCGTCAATTCCTTCAACATGAAACAAAAACTAAGTTTTAATGTCTTCCAATTTAAGATAATTTACTTTGCATTTCTCCCATCACCATTGGAGGCTAGATCAAGGGCATGAATTTTACAATCCACTCAAGCTTGTCTACACTTCGACTACCATCTTGGTACCAATATCTTCATTGGATACCGTGAAAGTTCATAGTATACCCATAAAATGTTCAAAATAAGTGCGTGTACTTGTGCAAAAGCATTAGTATGAGCAGTGGTGCCAAAGAAGAGAAAAATGATACGACACACTTAGCACTTGGCTGCACCTGAAGAATGAATTATTCGATTCACATACTAACGATGTAAGTCGACTTCTTACCGCGGGGAGATGAAATAGTGTCACAGGCCCGGTTGCGCACTCTTAGGCGGCTTGGACTAACTTGAGCCGTTACACGTATGTTTTTCCTTTTTTAGCCCTATCGTGGCCTTAACCATGAATATAATCGCTTTGAATCAAAAAATAAACTCTTAGGCACACTTTTCATCCAAAAAAGTATTTATTACTTGCCTGAAAAAAATATGAGCGTCAAGTATGATAAACGTGTTAAATCGACGGAACTGATTATGCCTAAGTTTGCCTTTGCCGTTGTGATAGTACGAGCAACAGAGGAGCCCGCCAGTAGATTTAACGACATCAATTTGAAAAGCAAATATTTGGCTCATGCGTGAGTAATTAAAATGTTTATGATGAAACTTGTGCCAAAGAGTTTATTCTTTGATTCAAATTTATGACATTCATGATTAAGGCCTTGGTCGTGCTAAAAAAGGAAAAAATACATGTAACTGCTCAAGATAGCCCAAGCCGCCTAAGAGTGTCCGAACGGCCCTGTGACACTATTTTATCTCCCCGCGGTAAGTAAAAAAAGGAATCACCAAACCTTTGAAGATCATTCCTCATTAAAGAGTGATTCAGCCATGAAATGATGTTTTTCCTTTTTTTCATCAGAGCCCATCTCATAGCCAAAGTCTTAACACACATTACTCATTTGCAAAGAATTCGCGTCCGAGCGACTTTGAGCATTGTGCTAGGTGCGAAGAAACGGGCTCAACAAGCCATTAAATTTAGACTGACACAAAATGTCCACCGCAAGGCTTTTATCAATACAAAAACGGAAGTCTGAACCTCGAAACTGGGATGTATCGTGATTAGTACATAAGGGTGATGCCTCATAGTACATAGCAAATTTTGGTGTGATTCCTCATGGGTTTCGTCGAAAAGTCCCCGGCCAAATTGGTTTTTCCTGCTTTTGTGACCTTATACATGTCCAAACTTGGTACCTACCCAATATTAGGGTCATCCACTTATTTTTGGTGAAATTTGCATTCTCGGGTGGTTGTCTTTAACACGGCAGTGGTCTGTCAGTTTTCATAAAATGAACAAGGACAAGAATGTTTCCTGATCTTCGAAGGATGGCCTACAATCTGGCAAAACCAGTTTTTTGACAAAAATGCCGTGCAAATAGTTATGCAACCATTTGTCGAACGCCAGAAAATGGAGTGGCTTTTTAACTTGTTCGAACCGTTGTTATTTGAAATTTGCAGACTTAAGAGCGCTATCAAACATGGTGTGCAGAGGTTTTTAATCATAGCTCAGAGTGCTATATTTTTAAAGTCTGTGGACCCATGGCTACAAACGGTATTAATAAAATTTTTCGCTTGGTCAACTCCCAAGGGTCGAGTTGCAAGACGTGCAGAAACCAAAATGATGCCTCAATTATTGCAAGCCGTAAAACACCCAAGGACTCGCCTGGGTTGACCCGCCAATAACATAGCAGTTGTTTAGTTACTCAAGGTGAGTTCAAAACCGTAAACAAATTTTCTGACGCTCAAAGGACATCTCCTTAAGATAGGTTTAAATTCATGACGAAATCGAATGATTCCTCAAACTTTTGACACCTTATTTCTTAACCGTGTCACCTTTTTAAAATGTTTCAATGGCCCAGACAGTTTGATCTTATCTTCTCAAATCGAAATCTGCAATTATATGCCAGTGACACACTCAGTTTGCCCATGAGAGCCGTTTTCCTCTACGCCGATACTGCACGAAAATATTACTACAGTGAGGAATCACTACCAACGAGGAAAAGTGTTCCACGTCCGCAGGTTTTGTTCTAAGAATATAGAATTTGGGGACAGCTTTTTGAACATTAACGCCGACGTTTATCACTCTTGATAATTGAATTTTAGCAATTTCAATTTTTGAGAGCACTCGCCAAGTCGGTAGTTANTTGAGGCATCATATTGGTTTCGGCAACGCGTGCAACTCATCCTTTGGGAGCCGCAAATCAAAAGTCATTACGATGCGGTGTCTAGCCTTGGATTTCAAAAATTTTAAATTGTAGCGCAATGTTGCATACATTGTAAAACACTTCTCATTGGGAAACTGAAAGTTCTTGAGGCAAACTATTGCAGAATTAGACAGGGCCGACATGACCCAGCTCACAAAGCCTGTGAATGATCTGAAAAAAGGCCCAAGACTGAGAAATGAGTTCTCAAAGATTTGAGGAATCACGTGGTTTCTGCACTACTTTGATCAAGTTTTCAAATACCGTTAAGTGGCTACAGACACACTCAGCTTATCGGAGAAGAGGCCCCTAATGCTGACTCTGGGGTTCTTGACAATTTGCACTTTGTGGTGACAAAAAAGCTCTCTTCTGAGGTCTCTTAAGATCTCCTCTGTCATCCAATGTCTTTTTTACTGACCGCGGTGCTGGAGTGTTCAGATTTTCCTCATGCACCCTGTTTCATGTTATACTATAACAATAAGAAGACTAGCGATAACATAATAGTTTTTACTATTATAGTATCCACTTTTAGTATGGCTCCAGGAATCCAGGAGAATTGACATTGAGTCAAAAACGTCTTTCACATGTTCAATAATTCAGTTTTTTCAAAAAAATATCTCCTAACCAACCAAAAATTAATTTTTATAGTCGTAAGTCAGTTGATGATGATGGCATTAATGAACTATTAAACCAACGAGTCCATAATTTGTATCGCAATTCCATCTATCAAGCTCAAGAAATTAAAAGTATTTCCAAAAAAGTGTGATTCCTCAAAGGAAATTTTGTGCAACTGCATTGCAAATTGAGGAATCACCATCCGGACTTTGGTTTCGGCATAGCGACAACTTTGGGGGCTCCTGGGCCAGGAAAGGTCAATGACTCCTGAATTGCCGTTGGATCACTGTTTCATGGTCCAAGCAATGTCCCAACATGATTTGAACGTGAACAACTAAGCAGAAGGGATCTAAGTCGTCCACATCCCTGAGGGCGGAAAATTTGAGGAATCATCCACAAAACTGAGGAAATTTGCATTGTTGACGATACCCCCATTGTAGTAAATGTGATTCCTCACAAAATGATGCCTCACGGCCATGATTCCTCACGGCTTTAAAACACTCCCATAGTTCAGAGCGCGACAACACGAGGTATCAAGACCCGCCTCCTACGGGGCAACAATGTGCCAAAAGGAAGAGAGATAGTTTCGCTCCGTTCCCCCAAAAAGGCCATGAGGAATCGTTTTGAGGCATCAAATAACGATACTGAAAAGGTATCGAACAATATTGAAACAGAGAAACACTTAAAGTGTACGTACAAGGCACGTAGAAAAAAATAAAACTCTTAAAAACTACTTTTCAAAGAAAAAACAGCAGCTTCAAAATCGATATAAAACCAAATCATTGGTTAGATTTTCCACAAGAGATACTGTTGACTGCAATGGTTGGAGTCACTTACTTCATTTTTGGAAACCCAAAAGACCAATAGAAAAAGTGGCTAGCACCAGATGAGTCTAATCACAGACAAGTTAACATTTCTTGATTGTGATAAACCTAAAAGGAGCGTGGAGTGACCAATCTTTAACCAATTTAATCAACATTGTCCAGGTTGGATAACTCTAAATGTACTTTAATTGAAGTACCTTTCGCCTAAAAGATCCCTGTGGGCATTTTTAATCTTAACGGTCCTGTACCCGTAGGAGGGCTTATTTACAACAAAGGGCCTGTCAGTTACCTCGAATTAAATGAGAAAAACCCAAGACAGATTACAGAAATAAAATTCTGTCGAAATACAATATACAAAGTAAGAGCTAAGTCCATTGTGCTACTGGGGTCAATAATTATTAGAGGGTAGATTTCAAAGATTTGCACATAGCACATACTTTTCATGTAAATAGATGTGCTAGCAAAAAAAACCATTTTCATGCCTTCATGTCTAAATGTCACATTTTCCTCACTTTAGACCTGGAAAATCACTGTTTTCCCTTCCAACCAAGGTGTCCATTTTCAGTAATTATGGAACTTAACTCTTTCTATCCATGATGGTTTATAACAAAGAAAAAAGTATTGATTGTGATTCATTTTGACGCAGGATAACCCCAACTTATGAAGGGGCTTAGAATTGTCAATCAATGTTCAAAGTCATCAGATGTCATCCCATCCCCTCTTAATTCAGTAGTCACACTTCCATCTCCTATCGAGGATTGAATGATTGAATGATGATTGATCGATCAACCAATCAACAACGCCTATCTCCCGAATCCGGATTCATCTCCTCCCGTCCAGACAAGGTAAGTGTCTACCCCGGTAAACCCACCCACCCTGGGCCTGTCCTCGGGCTCAGCCCAGCCATGGAACCGGCCCCTTCTTTTACATTCGTCTGTGGACAAGACTTGAGCGACCCAATCCAAAGCTAGATGCATGGATTTCTTGACCTCGTCCAAAGAAGATTGATCCGATTCAAGTTGGATCAGATCATCAGAGACAACGGAATCATCGGCCCATACTACCAGGAGGTTCTTGGCCGGTTATTAGTCAGCCCTCGGCCGACACACACGGCCATGATCGGTCCTCTACGTACATACACCCTTGAGACCCCAGACCCCAGACCAGCCAGCCACTTTTGGCTGCTGTTTCGTCCTTTTCCCGCCCGCCAATTAAAGCCTTGAAAGCCAGGTCAGTCGGATCTCAACGGACCGAGTCCTACCCACTCACTGACTCATTACTTTAAAGTTACCCATGACCATCACCTTCCCTATGAAATGCCGTCTGTTCTTGTGGGCGGGTCCTTATTTGTTCTATAAAACTGAACACTTTTTAGTCAATGCCATCTGTAATGTTAACTGCATATAAATATCCAAATTGTCTTTGTCATGATGAATGCTCATACTATATTTGTGTTAACGTTTCTGACATGATCTTTAAACTATATATCGTTGTCATATTTCGACCTGTACTCGGCTATTAAATAGTTTATGATACTGTTGGAGTACTGTTGTCCATTTCTTCACGATTATAAAAGTTGGAAAATTGGTCAGGGTTTCGTTTCCAAACAATTGGTTTATGAGTTATAGTCAAAATGAATTTCGAAAACATTTCGAAAAGCATTTTTTTTATTAAAAGTGAATCATCAGGTGGCTTATGGTATAGTTCATAGAACGGGGCAAAACACGCCTTCAAGTAGTAATCAGTTTCAGCCAACGTATGACCGCACAGATTGAAATTGGCAAAGTTAAGGACCTTTTTGGAAAGCAAAACATTCTCATCATGATAGTGCCCATCGGTGTTTTTTCAAATTTAATTCCTCAGTTTGTTCATTATACTAATCATCTTGTTTACCGTGCGTAACATAAATATTGAATGAAAGGCCAATTGGGAAATGATGCAATCATTTGCAAGTTCATCTGATTAGAAATCTAAATCAAAATATTTGTCAAACCGTTTTGATCGGGTAGTTTCACGTGTAGACGGCTCAGAGATGAACTGTTTGTCAAATACCGAACATTTCCGATATTGGTAGGCAAACTTTGTGACAGAATGTTTCTCATGTAGACGCACCATCAGATTGCTAAAATATCTCATTCCATTCTTCACATTAACATTATGGCATGGGAGCTTCCTGAGTCTCTCAAAGCACACTTCTCTGTATATTGAAGAATGTAATTTGTTAAAGTAGTTGTACTCTTTCATATGAAGCACTCAAGTCCAAATTGATACTGGCAGCATTGGAGAAATCAGCGTGACTATTATATTTTCTTGAGAAATACCATAATGATGCAATTCTATTGGCAAATGACACTCTAATGCTGTGGAATAAGTTGGTTGAACCCAAGATCAAATTTGTCATAAACTATTCAAAGCGTTGCCTTTCCTAAACAACACAAACGGGTTAGGTCTTTTTGGAAGTGACTGATTCCTTGTTAAGAAAGTTTCCAAACAAAGCCCGTGTTTGTTGCCAATTGGCAGCCAATCAGATCGCTCGAATTTGATGACGTATACTCAACCTCGCGGGTCTCTGCATCCAGGGCCCCTAGTATTAAGTAGGAACTGATATGAAGCGGGCAGGAATATGTTACTTCTCTACCGTCTTGACAGCAGGTTAGGAAATATACTTTACAAGACCATTTGACTGCCTGTGGAGAAGGCTGGCAAGGTTGGAACACATGGTATAGTCGATAAAAAGGAAGTTCGCATGAGGCAGTTGAGGACAAGAAAAAGATAACTATTTGATGTTTAAGATATAGAGTGTGTGAGTGGTAAGTATATAAGACTTACACCTCATGCTCAAAGTACCATCATTTTGAAATTAACAGTTACAGTTCCACATCACAAAGCAATCAAGATTTTGCCACCTTACCTAGAAACACTTACCTTCGGTCCAGATTTGACAAGCTCTAGTGAGTTCAGAGCAAGATAGAATATCTCTGTCCCATTGAGTTTGCAAGCAGGTTGTATCTGTGGCAGGTATGGGGATGGGCCGAATTCCTTCCGAAGATGCTGCTGATACAAGCTGTCCTTTTTCCAAGTCAATCAACGTCAAATCTGAGTAAATACGAAAATCATAATCAGATATTAGCCATGATTGGCAACGGCAGCCCAAGGGTATGTGTCGTGGTCACCCTGATATTGGGAATTTTGTTTAAAAAGAACTTAAACATTAATTTAAGCAAAGTGGCGTTGTAAAAAAAAGTTAGATGTTTGAATTTACTTCTAAATGTCATTTTAGGTGTATTTCTGTGACTGTACCAATATCTAAGCTTAGTGTCAGAATACTGTTTGCCGAATAAGTCAATTTTGAGCTGACGATTTTCATTTTTGTCGTATTATTTCCTCATGTAGTTGGACGTTTCTAAATGTCAATGACGTTCTAAGGATATCAAAAATATCTTACCAAGCTGCGGATGTATTAACTCCCTCCTCAATAATGTGTTGTCCTGGTTTGTGGGAAATGGGTTTCGTATGCACATGATGGGGTCAGCAGTTGAAATATGGATTCTTTGACAACCCGCATTGGAAGAATTGCATTTCAAGCCTTGGCATTCCTCAACATTTTGAGACGACAAGCAAGAAGCTGCTGCCGCCAATAGATGCAAGCTATAAGAATCGCACGTGTCAGAGATTGATTGGAGGTAATTCATTGTATCCTATCTTTTTTTGAGTTTATCCTTGAGTTTTCAAAGGAACGCAATCAACAGTATTATTTATGTCCTCTTTAAAGTCACAGTTTTCGCGTATAAAACCTTACCCTGTTAAATCTTGACCTTCGGTTGCTAATGGTTGATCACAAATTATGTTCAAGGATTCAAACTGGGTTGAAACGAGTGCTGAAATGAGGGTTANAAGTCCCGGTTATAGTTTTTAGAATGTTCCCTTGCAAGTTTCATAACTGTTCTGCCTTCAAGCATGCAATGCCTTTTGGCGGTTTATCTTACGGTGCTCATTCGTAGACGAACCCAAGGCATTGAAAAGATACTACATCAATTTTAACAAACACTATCAAATATGTTTTGTTTGGGGGAGCTCCCAGGCCATTCCCCTCTTTCATTAAAAAACGACATCAAGTCATTAAAAGTCAGCCATGTCACTCTACGAGGAAGAGGCTCAAATTTTTACATAAATTAAGAGTTGACAAGGGACGCAAATGCAGCTCCATGGAAATGAAATGAAAAAACATTTCTTAACGATTTTAGCACTCAGAATGAGAGATGCTTCTGGGATAGCAATAGTTAAACACAACCACGCAAGTTTTCAAATTCAGACTGGATTAATCTATATGATTACCAAACAAACAACATTGCAAATGTCAATCAGATCGAATTGATAAGCCAGGATCTAGGAGCACTACAGTATAGAACAGACCACATGCTGTCAATGACTTTAATTGCGATTGGAACTTTTACACTTAACCTTATTAATGTTTTCAAAAAATCACAGGCAATCTCTTGAATGACCTATTTGCGCTAGACATAAGATACTAATCACCTATTTAAGAATGGTCTAAAATAGCCAAATCTAAAACAATCAAAACTGCATATTAAGCTTAGATAGTTGAGGAATGAGAGCACTCGTTGTGCTAAATGTCCAAAAAATTAAACATTTATTCCAAATGTGTGATTCCTCACCTAAACGATGCTGGAATAAGTTTTGGGTTTAAAAAAAACAAATGTTTTATTGGAGGATGGGCCTTGTGCTGTCTTTGACTTTAATTGCGATTGTAACACTTGAGGCATCATTTTGGTTTTGGCACCAATTGCAACTTGTCCTTGGGGAGTTGTTAAATCAAAAATTATTTCAAATAGGGTGTCTGGCCTTGGGATTCGGAAATTTTAAACAAATGCTGTTTTAGTGTTGGATAGACCGCGTGCCGTCTTTGACTGTAATTGCGATTGGAACATTTGAGGCATCATTTTGATTTCGGCAATGCGTGCAACTCGTCCTTTGGGAGCCGTTAAATCAAAAAATATTACAAATAGGGTGTCTAGCTTTTGGTTGAGGAAATTTATATTGCATGCATTGTAAAATACTTCTTATTGGCGAACTGAAAATTCTGGAGGCAAACTATTGCAGAGTTAGACTTGGACCGGCATGTCCAAGCCCACTAAGCCTGTGAATGGTCTGAAAAAAGGCCCAAGGCTGAGAAATGGGTCTTCAGAGAATTGAGGAATCACGCGGTTTCTGCACTACTTTGATCTAGTATCCAAATGCCGTCTTTTGAGTTGTAATAAATTTCTGAATGGTTTTGAAGTCACACGCAATCACTAAAAAAATGCTGTTTTATTGGCAGATTGACCGCGTGCTGTCGTTGACTTTAACTGCGATTGGAACATTTGAGGCATCATTTTGGGTTTGTCACCGCTTGGAACGTCCTTTGGGAGCCGTTAAATCAAGATGTAGTAAAAAAGGGTGACAATCTCTTGATTTTGGATGTTTTAAGCAAATGCTGTTTTAATGATGGATTGACCACGTGCCGTCTATGACTTTAATTAGGATTGAAACTTTTGAGGCATCATTTTAGTTTCGGCAACGGTTAGGTTAGGTTAGGTTAGGCAACGTGCAACTCGTCCTTTGGGAGACTTTGAATCAAAAGGTAGTACAAAAAGGGTGACAAGCCCTTGATTTAGGAAAGTGTAAACAAATTCTGTTTTATTGTTGGATAGACCGCGTGCCGTCTTTGACTTTAATTGCGATTGGAACATTTGAGGCATCATTTTGGTTTCGGCAACGCGTGCAACTCGTCCTTTGGGAGCCGTTAAATCAAGATGTAGTAAAAAAG
>NC_081451.1:14935245-14946378 GCF_007210705.1 Tigriopus californicus
TTACCCTATACTGTATTTATCGATCTCCCAACTCGGATGAAGCTGATAGAAATCTCCTTAACAAGTTTTTGAACTGCCATCGACGAGATTGCATTATAATTGGAGATTTCAACTACCCTGGCATTAATTGGTCGACTTTGAGAGGAAAATCAGGGTCGGAGGAGTCCTTCCTGGATGCAATAAGGCTTGGATTCTTGGAGCAATTCATACGATTTCCTACCCATGTCGGTGGCAACACCTTAGACCTACTTCTTTCAAATAGTCACCAAACGATACAAAGTGTCAAGGAGCGAGAGGACTTGTCTTTAAGTGACCATGTTTGCTTGGAGGTCACTATTACTGCCCCTCGGCGTGAGGCCTCGACGCAAATGATTCCAGATCTATCAAAAGCAAATTTCACGGCTATAATGTGTGATTTGAACGCATGTGATTGGATCAACACTCTTGGCTGCTGGTCAGTGGAACGGGGTTGGCAGTACCTGAAGTCTATTTTACTGCACAGTATGAACCAATACATACCAGTTAAATGTCGCAGATCTCCAAACCGACCTCCATGGTTGAGGAATGATGTGTTGGCATTGGTACGGAAAAAGTCGAGACTTTATTGCCGATGTAAGAATACGGGTCTGGGGCATGATGAAGAAAAATACAAGACGGTCAAGGGAGAAGCGGCGTCCAAGGTTCTGGAGGCAAAACGGACGTATGAGAGAGGCCTTTGTAGTACGGGTTATATGAGGTCACTTTACGGCTATGTCAACTCGGTCAAGAAAAGTACTCCGACTATTGATGTTCTTCGAAAGTGAGATGGCTCTCTTCACAAAGAGACTGCTGAGAAGTTGGTGATACTGAGCAAACAGTTTTCATCCATTTATAATCAGGCTACTAATGTTCCAAAGCTCCCGCCAACCATTGAAAGGATACCCGGAGGACTGAACAACCTGAGTTTTACTGTCGAAAGTGCTCACCGTAGAATTAAAAGCTTAAAGCCGTCTAATTCATGTGGCCCGGACAAAATTTCCGCCACTCTTATCAAGAAATTGGGTATGGCAATGGCCATCCCATTAGCCATTTTGTTTAACCGATCTTTTTGTACGGGATCTGTGCCCATAGACTGGACAAGTGGAAATTTATACCCCCTTTTTAAGGGAGGCAACCAACAAAGTGCTGCAAACTACCGACCCATCTCTCTGATCTCAACTGCGTGTAAAATCATGGAAGGCTTGGTCAAAGAAAATATTGATGCGTATTTGGATGAGGCGAATATTTTGTCGGATGATCAACATGGGTTTTGTAAAGGACGGTCCACAACAACAAATTTGCTAAAACATGTTGAATATGTCCGTGGGGTCGGTGACGCAGGAGGAACAGTGGACACCGTCTATCTCGGTCTTAGTAAGGCTTTTGACACTGTCCCCCATTCAATACTATTGCAAAAGTTGCAGGGGATCGGTATTGGTGGGTCGTTGAGGAGGTGGATTGGCAATTGGCTCCTGAACAGAAGGCAGAGGGCTGTCCTCAACGGTAAAGAGTCGTCTTGGGAAGAGGTGAAGTCGGGTGTGCCACAAGGTAGCGTCTTAGGCCCGCAGCTCTTTTCAATTTTCATCAACGACCTTGCTGTCTTGGGAGAAACCAGGATCCTGAAATTTGCCGATGATGCGAAGATATTCAGACATATTAATGACAGTTGTGATACTGAGAGACTACAACAAGACCTAGATAGAATGATCGACTGGGCAATGGAGAACGGAATGTCCTTCAACGCAAAAAAGTGTACATGGATTCGTTTCGGCCGGCAGAAATTGAATTCTGTTTATTCTGTAAGAGGAAAAGTGCTGGAGCGTGTTGAGGTCATGAGAGACCTTGGTGTGATGGTCGACAGTAAACTGTCATTTGCGACTCATAGTGCTACAGTGACAACGAAATCCAGTCGGATGATGGGGATGATTCGAAGAAATTTTGCAACCCGGGATCAAGAAGTAATGACCAAGCTTTTTAAAACTTATGTTAGACCATCGCTTGAGTACGCGTGCCAAGTCACCAATCCTTTATTCGTCAGGGATGCCCTAAAGATTGAGTCTATACAACGGAGTTTCACCCGTATGGCACTTCCAAGGAGTACAGAGGACTACGAACATCGTCTCAGAGCCTTGGGTTTGAAATTTCTGGCAGACCGCAGAAAGAAGCTAGACTTGATCCTAACGTACATACTTGTGAACGATTTGATGGATGGTTGGAACACGGGCCCAACCACTCACTTTGGTTTTAATTTCGCCAAGGACATTGCCCACCATTCGACGAGAGGGGTTGAATTAAATATCCTCAGGCCTCTTTTCATGCCAACAAATCTGGGTTTGAACTCATTTTTTGCTCGCTCCGTCAAATATTGGAACCAGCTACCCCGGAACATCCGTTGGTCAAGGAAATTGGCCGTGTTCAAACATCAACTAGACAACAACATACTTACTCATATCTCATAATCGCATTCCATCTCTGTGTTGCTTTTCTTTCTTTCTTTTTTTTCTCTCTTCTTTCTTTCTCACCACTTACCAATACTCTTTATACGTCTCCCCTGATGTCTTGAGTGGTTCTATAATAATAATAATAATAATAATAATAATATTCGGGGTTTTCTACCTGCTTCAGAAAGGTGAAAAATTTCATTCATATTTTAGGCATAAAAAAGCTTATATATCTTGGCAATTGCTTTAAGCTATAACCGAAGCAATTTGCTGTCAAATTCGATGAAAATGCAATCTTTTAAAACGAGATATCTTATAGTTTGCTCTATGGATTTGAATAAAATTTTAGTTCGAAACGCAACTAAGATTACTTTGTAGGTTCTCTTTGTTGGTTTTAAGTAGATTAATATTCTAATCTGAGATAAAATCCAAAATGATTTTTTACAAAATTTGTTCCTTTTGTTTCAATAACAACGAAAGTCATTATTATAAGTCTTGGCATTTGCATAAAAACTTCAACAGTATTGTGAGTAACACGGTGTTTGGCAAGTGTCAAAAATAGCCTATGATTAGAGGCCACGGTGAGGGAAAAAGGCATGGAAAAAAAATACTTCAAGCAGATTTGTTATGGAATTATGATTGCCATTTTGAAAGCAAAAGCAAAATACTTTAATTCAGTTATGCATGCCCTGTGAGTTGCAGTTGCGTTTCTCTTTTCTGAAAAAGCAAAACACGCAAGTTATGGAAAATATTCCCCTTTGAAATTTCCTCAAATTAGTACAAAAAGTACCTACAATGCATTAAAAAGTAGCGCTTTCCCAAATTTAGTCTATTTATTTTGTTAGTTCTCATGGTTGTGGATCAATCTTCCTCCCCATCATTAGTGTTGATGAATATACGTTTCTAGGTTTGATAGGTTTCACTGGAAACAGATTGTTATTGATCCTCAAAACCAAATACGTTTTAACCATGTTCATCCCTCCATTAATACACTCATAACACTACTGTTGCGTGAGTGTTAAAAAAAAAGCAATTTGCATTTGTAGTTTTCGGACCTCTATTCTTTTTAGTTTGCAAGTATTCTCAACTCACCCTTTGTCCAGAGATGGCACTCCATGGATATTTCTTGACATGCTAAAATGTCAGTTCCAAATTGAATTTGCAGCGGTGTATGGCCACTTGAACCTTCTGGGATGATAATGGGCGTAACCCCCTCCACTGATGCAGGGATGAGCTTTCTGTCACTTAGACCGATGAGCGCCAGTTCTGAGTAATTTCTATAAAAATTGGAAATACTTCATTTCTCTTGCTTTTTTACACAGCTTTGTTGGATATGTGACAAAAGTAATTTCAAACCTGGTTGAGGTTGACCGAGTTCGCGCATCACATAGACCGTGTCCGTCTCCTCAGGCCCCTCTATACAATGAATAGGACCAAGAGGTTTGATTATTTTACAATTCTCTTTTCCTGAGTTACAAGTGACGCCAATGCATCTGGGGTGACTTTGAGAGGCCCGACACCAACCTGCCGCAATTACAAGATCCTTGCTGTAAGAAAAATAAAATGAATTCATCAAGGCCTCTTAGAATTTGTGCATTTCATGCTCAAACACCTCATAGTGAATTCCTACAGGCTTTTATCCCGGACTTTCGCACGCAATGATTTGCAATAATATTCAAATTGGGTGGAGAGACCTTGGAGAGGGTTGGTGTACAAGGTTTTTCTTGTCTAGCTTTCTTGGATTGGCACAAGCCGCAAGTTACTGAATTTTGCATAGAGGAGCGAAAGAAAAAAGTCAAATGAAGTAGAAAAAGTGTAACTTTGATGGAATATCTTATGTCTCGTCAAGGCAAAAAGGGAGAAAATGAAGCAACGTCAGTACAGGAAAAAGGTATTGGTAGCTCTTGTGGAGAATTATATTAACGAGATCCATTCGAAGTAACACATACTTTATTCAAATCCTTGAGACCGCCTTCCCCCTGTAGGAACTGGTTTCTGCCTGACCTCGTTAAAAAGGGAAGAACCTTCTGGAAGTGGTTTTCTCTATCGAATCATTGAAGTATAAATATGGAAGAGGTACAAATTAATATTATACCATGCCCCTTTCTTTTGAGAGTAAAACATCGGAGAAATTGAAATATGTTTTGGTCTAGGAACGGTAACGGTTGGGAGGTTGGGTTGGTCTTGAACTTTTCCTGCACTTATGTTTCTCTTCTTCCAGAATGGGATCCAATGTTGAGGGGTTCAGATAATCGGGGAGGTCGTTTAGGAATTTGGTGTTGCGCCAGTGGACCCGACCTGAAGGGAAACGGAGATGATATCGTCAGTGGTTGGGGCGTCCAATTATACGGGCGGATGAGTTTTATCGTTTTGATATGGGGTCCTGAACGAGGACGGAAGATCCTATGGGTATTATGGGGCGAAGATTGGTTGAGCAATCATGGTAATACTTGCGCTTCTTTGCAGATATGAAACGTCGGTGATCGGCTTCCTCCGCCGTTTGGTGCCATCAGGGATCAAATGCGCTCCAGTGAGAGGGAACTTGGGATCGTAAAGGGTGGCCAAAGACTCGTTGTGCAAGAGAGAGACCATCTTCGCGCCGACTGTTGCGGAGTTCTAATAAGCCGGCATGGAAGGAGTCACTCTAGATCTTCCCCTCGTATTTGGCAACCAGGTGTTTAATAATTTTCATTGTGACCTCAGCATGGCCGTTGCTTTGGGGATTGTGGGGTAATGAAGGAATCCAGTGTACTCCCCAATCGCGGAGGAAGTCATGGAAAAGACTGGAGCGGTACTGTGGGCCATTGTCGCTCCAAAGGATGTTTGGGGTTCCCATAGATAACTCCATAAATAGATCGATCAAGGGTGCTGCGATCACATGTTTTCGTTTCAGCTGTCGCTGGGTGTCAAAAAGTTCCGTTCATAGTCGAAATTCTCAGGGCAACTATGGTACAAATCTGAATCGTTGACGGTGCGTGCAAATTCTGAGCTGAAACTCCTAGTACGACCCCTTGCCGAGCAATTGCTCTCCTCGTGTTCAATTCTTCAGGTCGACTTATGCATGACAAATGGCCATCCAATCTCGGTCATTGCCATTCCCGATACAGGAGCAGAGATATCTGTAATGGGAATCCAGAGGTATTACATGACAGGACTCCCCAAGTCCTTGGACCCTCCCGTCAATAACAGAATCACTACCGTGGACGGTTCTATTCTTCAACAACTGGGTTCATTCCGGACCTCTATATCAGTCAATGGACACATGGCCAAGGACTTCTTGATTGCTGTGTGCAAAAAGGTTAAGGCGTTCTACTTGGATATAAGGACATGTCGTCTCCTGACCATCGCCAGTGCAGACTTTCCACGGCCATTATCCTCCCCAAATAGAACCATCCAAGGGGTAGAGCGTTCCCCCGATCATGCCATCTGTGAATTCCAATCTCTCTTGGTCTGGCCTGAGAGACACTCGTGGATTAATTCATTACCTGAACAGACAAAGGATGAGGACATTTTCCAATCTGTAGAAGCCAAACTCCACACTGTCTACTCTATGGTGTTTGATGACTCTGTCGAACTCCGCCCCATGAAGGGGCGTATTGTGGGTGAACCCATGCTCATAACCCTGAAAACAGGGTACCAACCTTTCGCGATACACGCTGCCCGCCAAGTCCCCTATTCACTGCAAGACAAGGTCGAGCAGGAACTGAAATACATGGATGAGCGCGCCATCATTGAGGGTGTGGGCAATGAGCCATCAGAGTGGTGCCACCCCGTGGTCATTGCCCCAAAACCAAACGGAAAGATTCGATTTTGCGTCGATCTAACCAGATTGAATACAGAAGTCATCCGTTCATCACACCCAACACAAACTCCCGCCGAGGCCATCTCCGGTTTCAACCAGGATGACACATATTTCGCCAAAATCGACCTTGTCAAAGGTTATTGGCAGATGCTTCTTCACGAGGAGTCCCAGCCCCTTACAACCTTTATTATTCCATTTGGCAGACACAAATCCTTACGTGCCTCGATGGGATTTATATCAACAGGTGATTCGTATTCATACAAAGGTGATATTGCTATGGACGACACCTTGGACCGATGCGACAGGCATAACCTGACGGTAAATAAGGAAAAGTCCAGGTTGTGTGCTACCTCCATTGAATTCGTGGGCTATATCATCGCACAGAATTCCATTCAAGTGGACAATCGAAAGTTATCAGCATTTGCCGACTTTCCCGTGCCAACCACCATCACCGACCTCCGATCATTTATGCGGTTGGTGAACCATATAGACACCTTCAGCTCGGGTGTCAAAAGTGTAGCAAAATGTATCCGAAATTACAACGCAAAGATGCTCACAGGTTCTTGCTCCTGTTTTCTCGTACTTGATGCGTTGCATCTTGGACCAGGGCAAGTTCCCCTCTTCTCTGAAGGTAGCTCATGTGGTTCCAATTTTCAAAGGGGGAGATGAGTCACTCCCCAGTAATTATAGGCCGATCTCTCTCACTTCGAATATTGCAAAGGTGTTTGAGAAGATCATGAAGTTCATAGTCCGAGCACATTTTAGCACGGTTACCTAACTGATTGAACATATTGAGCAGGTTCTTGAGCGACTGGAGAGCCATGAATCAGTCAATGTAGTTTATCTCGACCTTGCCAAGGCCTATGACAAGGTAGATCATGGCCTTTTAGTTAACAGGCTCCATGAGATTGGGATCCAAGGCAAGGTTCTCAATTGGCCAAGAAGTTTCATTTGTGGTAGGAAACAATTAGCTAAGGTTGAGGGATCCCCACATGATGTTCAGTCGGGTGTCTCTCAGGGCTCCATTTTGGGTCCTCTCCTTTTCATTATCTTTCCTGCTCCACTTCAGAAGCTTGGAAGTAGTAATGTCAGTATCTCCTCTTATGCTGATGATACAAAATTGGTAGTTGATAGGAATGGTCAGGATTCTGGTTGTCTGGCAAAGGTCCTAGACCAAATGTACTCCTGGGTTGCTGCAAGTAACATGGCACTGAATGAAATGAAATTCCGCTCAATGACCTTTGGGTCGACGCCATTAGACATTCCCCTATTAGATGATGAAGGTAAGGACATTGAGCAGGTCTCATCAATGAAGGGTTTAGGTGTAGTCCTCCAAGATAATGGAAAGTTCGATGAGCATATCCAGTTGAAAGTTGGTAATGCTTTTCAAACATGTGGTTGGATATATCGCACGTTTATGTCCAGAGCTGGTATCACAATGCTAAATCTGTACAAGTCGATAGTGCAGCTGCATATTGAATATGCCTCTCCCATTTGGGCTCCAATTACTTCACCAGGTTTGCAAAAGAAACACCAGAGAAACAAGTTGACGAAATGTAGGGCGACCAAGGACCATGTCATCAACGACTTTGTTCACCGGTAAACCGTCCATGGCAATATCACCTTTGTATGAATACGAATCACCTGTTGATATAAATCCCATCGAGGCACGTAAGGATTTGTGTCTGCCAAATGGAATAATAAAGGTTGTAAGAGGCTGGGACTCCTCATGAAGAAGCATCTGCCAATAACCTTTGACAAGGTCGATTTTGGCGAAATATGTGTCATCCTGGTTGAAACCGGAGATGGCCTCGGCGGGAGTTTGTGTTGGGTGTGATGAACGGATGACTTCTGTATTCAATCTGGTTAGATCGACGCAAAATCGAATCTTTCCGTTTGGTTTTGGGGCAATGACCACGGGGTGGCACCACTCTGATGGCTCATTGCCCACACCCTCAATGATTCCGCGCTCATCCATGTATTTCAGTTCCTGCTCGACCTTGTCTTGCAGTGAATAGGGGACTTGGCGGGCAGCGTGTATCGCGAAAGGTTGGTACCCTGTTTTCAGGGTTATGAGCATGGGTTCACCCACAATACGCCCCTTCATGGGGCGGAGTTCGACAGAGTCATCAAACACCATAGAGTAGACAGTGTGGAGTTTGGCTTCTACAGATTGGAAAATGTCCTCATCCTTTGTCTGTTCAGGTAATGAATTAATCCACGAGTGTCTCTCAGGCCAGACCAAGAGAGATTGGAATTCACAGATGGCATGATCGGGGGAACGCTCTACCCCTTGGATGGTTCTATTTGGGGAGGATAATGGCCGTGGAAAGTCTGCACTGGCGATGGTCAGGAGACGACATGTCCTTATATCCAAGTAGAACGCCTTAACCTTTTTGCACACAGCAATCAAGAAGTCCTTGGCCATGTGTCCATTGACTGATATAGAGGTCCGGAATGAACCCAGTTGTTGAAGAACAGAACCGTCCACGGTAGTGATTCTGTTATTGACGGGAGGGTCCAAGGACTTGGGGAGTCCTGTCATGTAATACATCTGGATTCCCATTACAGATATCTCTGCTCCTGTATCGGGAATGGCAACGACCGAGATTGGATGGCCATTTGTCATGCATAAGTCGACCTGAAGAGTTGAACACGGGGTCCCAAACGAACACAGACGGGTGGTTTTGCCTAGACTGACACTGGCAGACGTCTTGGGGTTACTCGGACAAAGAGAAGAATAGTGATCAGCATGGCCACAAGAGGAGCAATTCTTATCCTTTGCAGGACAATCACGCTTTGGATGACGTGGGCCTCCATAACAGTAGCATGATCCAGAAATTTGAGAGGGGAACCTGTCTTCTCCTCTCTTTCAGGTCCTTTGCCCGATGATTTAGAGTCCGTGTTTCCATGTTTCCGGTGAGAATAGTTACACTTCTTTTCAGCCTGAACCATTAACTTTCCAGAGAAAGTAGACTCTGAGTCCATTAGTTTCGCTCTCCTACGAGCCGTCTCCAAAGACAGAATGGCCTGGCGCGCTGCTTCATATGTCTGGAGGTTTTCCCCTAAGAGTTTTGCCCTGTCACGTTCACTTCTGATGGCCTGAATTAGAATCCCAATATGTAACTGGTCCTCATTAATATTGGCCGTGTTTGCATACTCGCCCAATTCTTTGATTTCGTTGCAGACACTTGAATAATCCTGGCCTTCCTTCTGACGGATAGACAAGAGGTCTTTCATGTCCACATGACGATTTCGGAGATAGCGATGGAGGAGAGTGATAGCCTGGATTACTTCCTCCACTGATTGACCAATGTCTGCTTTGATGCCAATGGAGTGTTCGACAATTCGTAAAAATCCAGGTGAGCAACATTGCCAGAATACCGAGATCTGTGTAGGTTGAGGACGAATAGCGAGTGACATGAGGCGTGCGTAATTCTCCCAGGTGAGTCTCCATTTAAGGAAGCCACGGAGGTTGATGTCTTCACTGATAGAATGAGGTAGATTGACAGTAAGACTTGGAAGTCCACGGCTTGGTGGGACATCACCGCCAGATCCTCCAACAGGAGGTGGAGAAGGGGCGGGTTGTTGAGTCTTCTCAAAATCTCTCCGGAGTCCAATCACATTGGCCTGGAAAATGAGGAATTGGTCCTCGTGACCACTCAGGTCATGTTCATCGGCGTCCTTATCATCCGCGATGTGGTTGCACATGACCAGTTCGTCGGCCTTGGAGTATCTATCCAGAACGTCCTCCCACTTCTTCAGGACGAGTTCCAGTTGTGTGGGGTCCTCGCCTTTTTTGTGGAGGTGAAGGGTGTTCGTTGCCTTTGATCTGTGGCGTATAACCGTACCCTTATATGCCCGGCGGGAACGGATCAGTTGGTCGATATCCTCGCGAGGGTCTGACATCTCGTCGAACGGCATGGAGAACACAAATGGATGAAGGCAATAACGGTGATGGATGGTTGATTTGAAAGTAAACGGATTTTCAATGCAGTCGTGGAAGGAAGGGGACGAAACCACCAAACAGACTCTCCAAATCTCACAGATATGGGGATGATATTTGAGTGATGGTTGTTCTTACGACCACTGCGCCATGGTAGCTCTTGTGGAGAATGATATTAACGAGATCCCTTCGAAGTAACACATACTTTATTCAAATCCTTGAGACCACCTTCTCCCGTAGGAACCGGTTTTTGCATGACCTCGTTAAAAAAAAAGAACCTTCTGGAAGTGGTTTTCTCCATCGAATCATAAAAGCATAAATATGTAAGAGGTATAGATTAATATTACACCAGGTACATAGCTTAACAAGATCTTAACTCCAATATAAAGTTAGGAATAAGAAAGGCAAGCCAACACTGGCTAAAGGGATCAAAGTGATGGAGGCACAAAAATAATTGTTACTGAACACCAACGACAAATTGCAACATTATTGAAAATTATGAAACTGAACGAACATCGAGATATCCGATTGAAAAAACATTGAGAGTCCATGCGTGGAACACAAAGTATTGGCAAGTTAAGCAATAGAGAGTGACAGAATTGGAAGTTCCTCAACAAAAGTCTACACCATCCCACGCAAATGTGACCGCCGTCGTCTCGGTCCCGTCTTTTGTTGAGAGCAGTCGCAACATTTTGTTGTTCCTGATCCTTTCAAACGGCCGGTCTGAGTGTGTTGTGTTGTGTAAGTGGTCACGTGGCTGCTTAAGGTAAGACACTTTTGTTTTTTAGCTTTCATTTCTTCCTATCTCTAGTAGTTTAGTCTTATATCTTTTATTTTTATGCTCATGTCGTACTTCACTTTTTTCGTCTGTCAATATATTTTATCCCAATTCTAGGTTATTTCATGTAGTTTTGGCTTAAGGAGTA